>NC_065923.1:24754502-25058241 GCF_024586455.1 Bactrocera neohumeralis
CCCTTACAAATCGATATTGCAAACCGATTATAGCTTATCTAGTTTTCTTGACAAGAAGTTGTCCATTTGTAGGAATCGCTGAAACCGGTTAACAATAGAAGTTAGCAATTTGTATACTGAACGATTGCAATCAAAAGCTTATATGGAAAACTTTTTAGTTTGAACGAGATTCTAATGCTATTTTGTCGAACAAACTGGTTCAGCTCGAAACTTTTTATAGGACCATGATTGCATTCAAACTGTTCAACATATACATAGTAAATGATATTTTTACAAATATTTCAAATTAAAGACTATAATTTTCTCACTCTGCTGTTCAAAAAGAATTCTTCCCCAAAAATTAACAATAAAAAAGTTCAGATATAATGGCATGCATTAAGAGTTCGTGAATTGTCCAGATAAAAATAATAGACATAATTTCACTCTGCCTTAAGGCACACATATGTATTTACGAATTTTCATAAAAGCAAACATATGTACTTGGAGCTATTAATCTAATTTTTTGTAAGGTGATATTAGCAGTAACAATAAGGAGTAGCTGTGAAAGGCGGTTCAAAGGTAAATGAAAGCGAAAGTTGGCGCTAAAGCGAGTATGCGAAGGTCACACATATACATATATGTATATGTATATAATTTATACAAATACACATATAAACTATAAGTAAAATTTTCTCATCCCGACTCCATCTTAGAACTGTTCAAAAAGAATTCTTCGAAACAAAAACAATGAAAAAGTCATGGTAAAGCCAAACATTGAAGCAGATTGTCACCAAAATAGCAACAGGCAGATAAATATGAAGCAATAAATTCAATTAGCCGCAGCGCGACAAAGCATCAAATGACGGCGTTAGCCATAAAAAATGTTGAAACAGAGGCGAGAACAAAAAATACAACAAAGGCAACAACAAATCAATAAGCCAAAGGCAATAGCAGAACAGAAAAACCAAAAAAAATCCAGCTCAAACAAAAAAAAGCAAACACGCTCGGCGAAAAACAAAAACAACACCGAACGCTTAAAAGAATATTATGCAAATAAGTTAAAGTCATTTTCTTGGCCACAATCATACACACAATACAGACATACAGACATACATATGTATGTATATAACGTCGTGTTTGTTCGCGTTGGTGCATTGACGCCGCACAACGCCTTCATGCCACCGCATCGTGTATCTTGCCAGCAACAGCAAGCAACACGCGTCGAAATTTGTGTGCAGAAAGTGTGCGGCACACACGTAGACTTAACTTGGAGTTTTAGAATCCTTATATAATCTCCACTCACACGCCTAAGCGCCTACATATATGTATGTAGGTACATACATGCCGCGAAATCACATGCGGAGCTTATGCTGCGGTGCAAAGTCTACTACAACAACAACACATTCTGGCTTTGGCTCATAAGATGACGCAGTGCATACTCCTGCTTGTTGTTGTTGTTTTATTTTATTTTATATTTCGGCTTAGACATTCAATTGGCTTAAATGCGCTGTGAGGAAAGATAAGTGTATAGTAGTGTGGAGCAACTATGCTGATCTATCTAATAGAGCTTGAGCATACAGGTCAAATTGACTGGTTATCACATTTCAAGTTACAAATTGTAGACCCTTTATAAGTAAAGCCCGGAGTAAAGTTAAGAAAAAACATCAATACCAGCTGCAAAGATGCTATAATTTTTTATAGCAAGTTTTTATAGCAATTTTTTATAGCAATTTTTATAGCAAATTTTTATCGTGCTTGATCTTTGATCTACCAATTTGTACATATATTTTGTAGTTGTGTTTTCTGAAAAATTCTTCGGTGATTTTAATGTTGCCTTAGATTCTCTCCATTTAAATCTCGTCACAATATCTCGTCAAACAAATAAGTTTTACATAAAAGAGCCTGATTTTGATCGATCAGTTTCTATGACTGCTTTATCCTATAGAGGTTGATAAAGCAGCTTCTTAGTAGGAAAAGGACATGCTCAAATTTTCAGATTGGTATCTCAAAAACTGAGCGACTATATACTATATACGAACCCGTACATCCAGACAGTCGGACATGGCTGTATGTATATACATACAACTATATACTTCTACAGGTCTCCGTCCTATCCATCTGGTAGTTACAAACTAGTACTTGCCGAACTTAATATACTCTGTTCTACTAGATAGATACTAGATAGATAGATAGTAAGAAAGTAACGATAGTTTCTGAAGAGTTTTGCGCGTAGCTGTGCTTGGATTCACTAGAAAATTGAAAAGTATGGGTACAAGAAAGTTCCTTCTAAGACTGGTCAGCACTGGGCAGACATTCTAAACCTTTGGACGTAAAGAAGTTGTATAAACCATAAAATTATTATTATTTTATTAATCAATAACAAGCGGTCTTGGATTCCAAATCCACAATCTTAAAAAGCCGAAAAGAAGAAAGAGTATTGAGGATAGATATTCTTCTACAAGAAAAGTTCTCTATATCGGTCGCCCAAATACGTATGTATCTGACTGTTGAAAGTTTTGTTTAAAAGTGTTGTTAAATTAAATTGTAATCTTTCTCCCTCGGAGCTTGTGGCACGGTCTTATAATGGGCAGTTTTCAGTGAAAATATCAACAAGAAATACTCATGCCTATATGGGAACGTTTCGTAGCGTCACAGCTTTTGCAGATTTATTCATTCTATGTAGACACGTAGAGTTCCGTTAGTGAAAAATAAAATTCTTTATGCGTTCTAATATTCTGATTATCTCCTCCTCATACTTACATGGAATTTTGAATAAATCTTGACTACCGAAGTCACTTAAGTAAAGAAAATCCTCCAAGAACGGAAACTTAAGAAATTAACATTTCTTAAAAACTTTAAGAAATTCTGTTGCATAACTTCTAGAGTAATCTTGCATATGAAATCATCCGGTGAACTATGTAATCCAGCCCCAATATATCTCAAGACAGTTTTTTAGAAAAGTTTTGAAAAAAGAACTCGGACTTAAGATCTGAGAAGGGATCATTAGCTTTGCAACATAGATAATTATAACACGAATTTATTTATATGCAAGTGGAGGGGCATATGGATCACTAATTATACTCCAGTTTATAGTATAGGAATCTATAAAGATATATCTAAGTAAATATCATAATGGTGAAAGATTTTGCATTTCGCCTACTCGATAATTTAATTGAAAGTATGTAATATCAGGTATTTTACATTTCACCTACTTGGAAACTTCAGGTAATGTTTCCACTAAAAATTTCCATAAACCTTCTAAATAAGACAGAAGAAACCTCATGACGGATGATTGTAGTACTCGCTAACCAGGTTAGATTTTTCAGATATAAAGCCACTAGTGCTTTTCTTAACTATAAGTTATAAAAATCATACGATGCAAGTTTGCTTCTCAGAAAGTGACCCTTCCTAATGTATTATATTCATATAAAAACGAGTAGTAAATCTACATACTTATAGCTTTATATATTGATAGCAATGTGTTCTTACTGCAGACACTGAATGAGATTTGTGCCGCAATATTGTTGCTGACATTTTCGATATGAATAAAGTGATTCGCATTGGCAACAAGCAACCAATTTTTTGGCTTATGCCGCAATATCAATTTTATTTTATCGTTTATGTACATAAGTGACGATAAATTGAGAATTGAAAAAATAGATTTATTCATTTGCGATGGCAAAGTGCACTTTTAGTTTCATTATATCTTAGCAAATAAAGCTGTTGTCGTTAAATTTCATGAATCGATCAGTAGTGTACTTTCGAGTAATATTTTTTATGGAACTAGATATTTATATGGTATTTTCAAGGTACTCCAAAACATTAAAGTTTGAAAGTTAGCCCCTTCTTACTACAAACATACTACCAAGAAGTATTATTACTTACATTAGAAGGACTCAAATGTTGGGATTCCCAGAATCATTCCAAAACTAATACTCATTTTTTGTTGGTAACAGGATTTTTTTCAGTTCAAAAATAAAGGTTAATTCTCCTCTCATTCGAGCTTGTTCGTCTCAAGGGATTTTACATATGTATATCTTTGCGTCGAAATGTGGGCACCATTTCCAAAGACAGAAGGCATACTTAGCTCTCACGCCACTGTTGACAGTCATAACTTCAATGTCGAAGATAATTTCATCTATCTTGGAACCAGCATTAACACCAACAACAACGTCGGCCTTGAAATCTAACGCAAGAATAACTCTTGCCAAGAGGTACTACTTTGAATTGAATGGGCAACTGAAAAGTAAAGTCCTCTCTCGAAGAACAAAAACCAAACTCTATAAGGCACTCGTTCCCGTCCTGCCATATGATGAGTTGGCGATACTAGTTTTCGAGACAAAGATTCTGCGGAAAATTTAGGATCCTTTGAACATTGGCAATGGCGAATACCGCAGTCGATAGAACGACGACAATGACATAGTTTAGCTTATTAAGAGATGTTGTCCGAATGGATGAAAGCACTCTAGTTATGAGATTATTCGAGGCAATACCCGCCGGTGGAAGCAAAGAAAGACCTCCACTCCGTTGGAAAGACCATGTGGTGAAGCTCCTGACTACGCTTGGAATATCCAATTGGCGCCAAAGCGTTCAAATCAAAGTTCTACCAAAGACTTTTAATTAGTCAGCTTCAGCTTTTAACTCCTTTTTCTCGAAACTGCATGTTTCGAATCAGATATGGGTATCGGTCTCTTCGAATAAACAGTTTAACGCTAAGATTTTGGTATTTGAGTATCATTACACTCGTATCCACTTAAAATTTTAACTGTAGCTTCACAATAAATAACATTACCTAGTAACTAGAGGGCGGATGGAACCATGTGCAGAAGTTCAAGTGAGGAAAGTTTTCTGAGTTTCATTCACTTGGGAGTGACCAGAAACGACTCTTTTACATATGGCTCAACCAGGTCACGACTTCCGGTCTTAGACCAAATATCATCAGGGTAGCCAAAAAACATACGCTGTACACTGGGTTTGAGACCAGCCACGTAAGCAAACAACCCCAAAGAAAAGGACACAACAGCTTCGGATGAGAGATCCCTATTTTGATGACGACCACTTCAAACTTTTTAAGGATTACGATTTAAGGGCATGCACCTGAAATGCCCGGTCTCTTAATTGGTGCAGGTGCCGCTGCCCAGCTGGTTTATGTTCTTGTAAGAGTAAACTGTTCGATACCAAACGAGGTATCAGATCGCGGGAATTCTTCAATCTACTGCTGAAGAAAATAATTGGCGCTGGAGATCTGAATAGAGAAGATGGGTCTGGTAGTAAATGAGGGCAAGACGAAATATCCCTTGTTCTCAAATTGAGAAGTAAAGTCTCTACTCTCTTTCTCGAAGAACAAAGACCAAATTCTATAAGTCACTCGTCATGCCGTCCTGCTGTATGGTGCGGACGTATGAACAAAATCTGATGAGTCGATGTTACGAGTTTGCGAGAGCTCTGCGAGTACTCCTTAAGTAAAAAAAAAACCATGTATAGTATAAGATAAGATATTCATAGAATAGATCGTTGAATTTGAATCACTGCTTTCATTTTTATATTGAAAACGACCTCACAGAAAAGTACCTTTAATAATTTGTTGAAAAATGTAATAAAGATCTTCTGTCATTTAATTCTTGTCTCTCCACTTCACTCTTTCCACAACTTAAATTATTTAAGATTCTTTTTGCCGTTTAGCAACCTGATCCCCTGGTGACGCTATGATGACGCCATGACAATAATTTTCATTTATTTTTTGCTAAGCCGACAATTTGTTTTAATTATCCGTCAATGTCTGACGTTTAACACAAAACTTCCGCAAGCTGTCATAGTTGTTGCTGGCATACCTACAATGGCTTGAAGCCACCTCATTTCTATGTCTGTCTGTTGAAGTGTAGAGAGATTTCATAATTTTGCAGGTTTTTAGTTTTCTATATACATATATATGTCTATATGTTTATAACTGTATGCATATACACAAACTCTTATTTGCTTTGTCCATTTGTCGTCATAACTGGCCATGCGCCTCCATAAATGGAGACTGGTATAATTGGCGCTGCTCTTCAATCTGCCTGCTGCTTCTTCAATTCCTCTTCAATAGCAGAAGAATGACATTTGCATGTCAAAAAGAAATATTTGCTTTGGCATCACTACAGCTAACTTGGCTTGTCGTCTGCAGTCAGTCAAGCGTTCTACACCGGGCGCTTAGCAAAAAAATGCGTCTATATGGTATAAGTATATGTCTGTGGAGTTGTGACAGGAAAGACGACATCATCAACTCTTTTAGAATACTATTTTTTCTGATTTGCGCTATCTTCTTCCATTATATTTAAATGCTGCTGTTAGTTTGCTTAGTTGTCGGTCTGTATGTACAGCTGAATCCAACAAATGTCACTTGTCTGCATTATGTCTATGTCTGGCAGCGTTGCCAGCTGCATTTTTGAAAGAAAAACATATTTTTTTATTTGCTCCCAGTACATAGTCTCTCTATAGTTCGTCACTTCATCTGCCTAAAATTATAACTAATGTACGAGACATACATATGCACATTGAGGCGAGTGTCTTCCCTTCTTGAATGAAACCCGAGTTTACTCTTTATATAGTTCACAAATAAAAGCTGTCAGCTCCCACATTATTATTTTTTTATGCCGCTAGCTGTTTATGCCCTGAACATACGAGAACATCCTTATACTCACTTCGCCTGAGTTTGTCATGAAGTGCCGAAGGAGATGTTGGAGAGCCTAAAAAGGATAATGATCAGCGTGCTGAACTGAGTCAATTCGGTCATATCTGTTGTTGTTGTAGCGGCAGAGAACATTCCGGAAATAATTTTGAGAAATGGTGCCGGGTTGATAGTCCTTAGTCAGATTATCCAGGTCCATTTCGGTTACTTAGAACCGACTGTCGTGGAATTGTCGGTCTGCCGAGTCTATACATACGCGAAATAGACCCAAATTTTTGAGTTATTGAACTGAAATTTTGCACACTGCATTTACTTCATAAGGAGATACTTATTTGTCGGAATCGCCGATATCGGATCACTATAGGATATAGCTGTCATACAAACTTACCGACCAAAATTAAGACCTTGTATGCAAAACTTCTTTATTTGATAAAATATCTTAGCGAAATTTGGCACCAATTATTGCCCAAGACAAGGCTACAATCGCCGACTATATCGTTCAGATCGGGCCACTATAGCATATAGCTGCCATACAAAGTGATGGATCAAAATCAAGTCCTTTTATGGGAAACTTCTTTATTTGATAATATTTCTTCCTGAAATTTGGTACGAATTATTATCAAAAGCAACGGTAATAACTCCGTAATAACTGTTCAGATCGGATCACTATAGCATATAGCTGCCATACAAACTGACCAAGTTTTATATAAAAAAACTTTTTTTACTTCTAAAGGGTATACAATTTTTTCTTGTTATATACATATATACGGTGACATCATAAAATAAAAATACAACAAATTTGTATGTTTGTTGTTTTTCTTCCCGCTGTGTCAACTGTCAAGAACCGTCGTTGCTGTCTGTTATGATTTGTTGTTGTGTGAAGTCAGTCTCAGCTCACACAGTTCAGTTCACTTTTGCTTTAGTTGCAGCTATTAAAGTTTATAATGCGATAGTTTTGTTGTTGCTATTGCAATCGCTGTGTGTAGCGCATCAGTCAAAGATCTAAGCGACGAACGGACGGACGAACAGACGGACCGGCACAAAAGACGCCCACTCCAACACTCCCACTTTCTATTAATTCAGCACACAACAACTGCACTCAACAGCAACTCTACTGGCTTCTATGGCATTAAATGTTATTTTTCGCTGTTGTTGTTGTTGGTGTGCTCCAACTTCTGCGCTTTGATTGCAGTTAATTTGCGTATTCGTTGTCGTCTGTTCTCGTTTATTTGCTGCACTTCTAAGTTCGTGCAACTTGTCAGAGACACAGAAATATTTGTTGCTGTTGTTGTTGCGACGCGTTCCAAATACATCGTTTGTGTGGGCTGTTGTGTTGACTTGTCGGTCCGCCGGTTTGTGGCTACTTAAAGTTAGTATGTATGTAGTTACCGTACACAGTTGAGAGAGCTAATAATAGAAGTCGTTCGGCCAAGTGGGAAGTTCGTGAGTTCGCAATGTGCGTTCATCCGTAGAAATAATGTGATATATGTGATGGAATTAAGTGAGAGTATATAAACATACTTATATCTCAAATAAAATACAGTTAAGGACCTCAACAACGCTAAAAGCCACAGGCGCTGTGAAGCAAATGTTGAGCAGACCCATTTTTGTTGCACAAGAAGGGCTAGAGCTAGAGCGCAAGAATGTAGAAAAATCATAGGTATACAAATCTCCAGCTAGCAAAACCTGAAAATCCGCAGATCAGCAGCAAATCAGTGAAATTGGACACTTGCTCTGGCATCTTAAGATGTGTTATGACCGAGAAGCTGCGGCTAATAAAATGGATGTGGCTTGCTTGAGTCTTTCAAGAAAACCGATTTGCAATCTGCAGAGGCATACGTATCAGTAAATAACTGGTGCTCACATCTCTGCTCTGTATATTTGATAGCCATATACCCAACAAAGTAAATAACTTAAAATATTAACCTATTTCATGCATACTGTCTAACGACTCAACGATTCGCTGGCTGATAAGCACGAACTCACCAATTTCATTGATGAAGCTGAACCTTGTCGAGCCTACCTCACGGATCTTCTGAGGTCTGCTGCTTCGGCAAGGTCAGTTCAGATTAAGAACGTTTAAGATATCCGAATCTTTCTAGAATTTTCAAGCTCAAACAAATTAGCATTGACACTTGAAAAGCTTATCATTTTGCTCGCGCTTCCTAACTCTGACATCAAACTATTTAGATCCAGTTAGTTTCGTAGTTGAAACTCTGGGCTGCTGCGTGATTATCTCAATTTTTCACAAGAACAAGGCAACAATTCCACAAAAATAGGCCCTTCAATAATTTTCATCTAATATGGTTACAAAAAAAATAATGTTTATTGTAGCGACGGAATTCTGCCGAGTTGACAGTCCTTGGCCGGATAAAAATACGGGTCCGTTCCGGTTACCTAGACTCTGCCGTTGTGGGAACGGTTACGGTCATCATATATACTTCACAACATCAAATGACTTTAATGCGAGCCAGCAGGGACTGAATGACGGTTATCAAGTTCATTTCGAAAGGTTCGCGGTGGAACAGACGGCTCTGGAGGAATTCAACTTGCTTGCTGAGGCCATTGTTTTGTTTTTAAAAAAGACTGTATTGTGTTGCGAACCAAACGAAGGCACTTGATATTGTAGGGACACTAACGGAACGAAGCGAGCTATAGCGTGAACACTTCTGATTTAGATAAATCGTATGTCTACCACCTCTACCTATTTCCACTTCTTTAATCGATCCTTATGTGGATACTAAACAGTAGTGGAAACAAATTAGTTGACTGCATAATCTAGACTACCTTACCCTTCACCACACTTGACACTCATCCGTGACCTCAAAGAATCTTGTAGTACATATTACGGGAACAGAAGCTTATCCTTCGTTTTGAAGTTATTAAACGCTTCCGAAGTACTAGAGCTACTTATTTCCAGAATTTTAGTATCGACGATATAAACTTCGGTCTGAGTAAAAACTAGCATTGTCCATAAAAATTTGCTCGAACTTCAGCGTTATTATGGTTTTGACTATTTGGCTGTAGAGAGATATCAGCCAAACCATAAAAAGCGAGTTCCAGTATCTAGCGGTAACGAATAGAGTTCAAGAAGGAAAGTTCAAATACTGAGTGTAGAGTACTTTTTCGAGATCGACAAAATGGCTACCGCGAGCACACTGGGAGCCGCTTACTTCGTTATTAGAGATCACTATTTGAGCCAAATTTCGATAAAGTACATAAAAGAATTACCGTTAAACTGAATTTGGTCTTACTTATAAATATTTTATTATCTTAATATGAGATTATAACGAGATCTTTCGAATTAATATGAAATTCTTTGGTCTCTGGGTTCATTTAAAAATAAAGGCTCAATTCCAAATCTATAATTACCTTGCATAACATATTCTATTCGAGTAAAGTATATACTTTAGACACACTAGCACCATAACAATCGAGCTAATCATTTACCAGCTCTGCCTTTGTGTTTCTTCCTGTCGTTGGTTGAAGTCGCGCTGTCATTAGCGTTCAATGTCCCCGTCACGTCAGCGACTCGCGCCAAAAGTCCAACAGTTTGTAATTTGCGGTTTGTTGTCATTACTCCCTTTTGTCATTCATTGTTTAACTTTTACTAGCTATTAACAAATACTAACAACAATAGCAAAGTAACAGCAGACTAAATGAACTCATCCAAACAAACTGCGAACAGTTACCTGCCACGCACAGCGGGACACAACAGATATCAACCACTCTGCGCGAATATGAATGAATGGCTGGACGTAATCGCGACGCAGCTTCCTTCCGTCCTCCACATGCATTAATGGTTGTTGTTGCTATCTCTCTTTCTCTTTTCTATGCCAGACATTGAGTTGTAATGGCTTTTCGCTCTCTATTTTCTTTTTTCCTTTGCCTTTGTTGGCTTTGTCTCATTGAGCAACACACTCGCAACAAAGTAGTTGGGTTGCACTTGGTCAAAACACTTCTTCCAACATATTCTATACAAGTTAATTGGAAAAGTTTTTGCACAAAGCCGGCAAGTGTACAGTTAGTTTTCATTTTGGCCGATATTGAGTGAAATAGTCAATAGAGTTGCTGCTAATGGTGTTGGTGTAAGAGAGAAACCCTAATCACCATTTGTGGTGACGTGTGAATAGATGTAAAAACAACAACTTAAACACTTTTTACAGTTATTTAGATAGATAACTGCATATTTGCGCAAGTGTTTGCCTAGGCCTTTAAAATTTTGAATAGCTGGGTAGACAATAAAAATTGCACGAGGTATTTGGGTCAGTTTTAAAAGAAATTTCCAGTAAAATTTAGTATTGCAGTTAAAGAGATGACTAAGGCATTCAATTCGAAGAGAGCATTGCATACCAGTGCACAGGTTAAAAATGTACTAAACCAGGAAAATGACAAAACAATTAAATTAAATGGCGCCAACTGCGAAGAATCCCTTAAAATAAGACTTTTTTCGAGCCAGAGTTTGTTCTGCGATGAAGCCCATTTCCGGTTCAACGGTTATGTAAACAAGAAAAATTGTAGCATTTGGGAGGAAGAGCAACCTGAAGAGATTCAAGAGCTGCCATTTCATCCAGAAAAAATGACAGTTTGGTCAGGCCATATTTCTTCAAAAATGATGCCGGTGGGAACGTAACCGTCAATGGCGTTATGGCCGTTATAGTGCCATGATAACCAACTATTTGATGCCTGAAATTGAAGTTCCTTATCACTTGCCACACATCGCATAAATTAAGGGATTTATTCTATCTATAAGCCGGTAATTTCAAGTTTTGGGCCGGTCGATTAGCTACCAAGATAGTGTGATATCAGACCGCTAGAATTTTTCCTCTGGGGATATGTAAAGTCTGAGTATAAGCGAACAATCCCGCTACGGTTCAGGCCTTTGAACAACACATCACACTTGTCATTCGCCACTTACCAGTCGAAATGCTTGAACGAGTCATCGAAAATTGGACTCAACGTATGAACCCCATCGGAGACATAGCCACGGCCGAGATTTAAGAGATATTTTTCAAAAAATAAATGACAGAAAATGTTCTTTCGAATGATAATAAACATTCTCCATTAAATTTGAAGTTGCTGTGTTTTTTCTTTAAAAAAGTAGGGAATCTCGAAACCCCTTTATTATATTTAAAACATTTTACTTATCGGATTCAATGATATTACAGATAAAATAAGAATAAAAATAAAAGTGAATTAATAAGAATATGCTCCTCTCAGATAGTTTACTAATAGATTGCCTAGCATCTGGATTCTTGAAACCCAAAATAGCTGATAATTGCGAACCATTTTCTAAGCTGTCCAACTTAGATCCCACTCTAAGCCTAACCCTTTATAAACAACCAATGATGTAGGAAAATGTTTACTGGCTTTACCATGTGATCAAATATGAACCGGACTGGACCATTTAAACTGAGCACGCAAACCGAATCGATAAAGCAATTTTTTTTAGATTGCTAGAACTTTTTTATGTTCGTGTTTTTATCTCATATGGCAATTAGTGTGTATTTGACGGCTTTTTATTTACAACGTGAAAAGTTTTTCTGACCAACGTGAAAAGTTTTTTACCATGAAAAAATTAAACAAGGAGTTTGCTTGAATGGCGCTCTAAAAATGAGGCGTAATCGAAAAACCCAATTTTCGCCGAAGGCACTAATGGGCCATCCATGTGAAAATGTTTTGGCTCACGAGCTTATTTTAAAGGTGATAATAAAAAATTCTATTCCTATTCTGAATTCGTGTAAATGTACTTTTTCGTCAGTCCGGGTCAATTTTGATCAGATGGCACAAATCTTCTTCTCCTTCTTTTTTGGCGTAGACACCGCTTACGCAGTTAGTGCCGAGTTCTGGTACAGAGAGATGATACAGATACTCATGAAACTTAAATACGTACAAGATATTATCAGAAGAAACCCTTTATCCTTCTATCTATCTGTAAGTTAAAGTATCACTTAAAAAGATATCGATAGGGTCTGTAGGTCAATAAAGATCGGAGATGAGATGCAACAGATTGCAATCGAATGTTATGCTTTTCTGACAAATCAATTCACATCTCTCTTATTACAGCAAATTACTCAAAAATAAGATAGATGGACAGAGCCGGAAACCCTTTTCGATAAATGAGAGACTATATGATTCTGCTGTTGAAGTTAGACAGAATAATACCAAAAAACAAGAAAGTCTGTGTAGTCTAGTAAGATCTTCTTCAGGTTCTCAAATGGCGCTGGATGTTGGAAGTTTATAGTATGAATTTATAAAATGTGCCTGCAAACTAAAGCGAGCCGATTTGGGATGAAAAAAACGGAAAAATATTCCGCGGCTCATTCTGAATAACTTTGGATAAGAAACTACGAGTTTAAATCCGGTTTCGTTCCAGCTAATTTCAGTGCGTAGTAAGCTTTTGGAGATTTATAAAAATCTGTGAATGGACAGTTTGGAGAATATTTTTTTAATCTAATGGTTTTACGGCATTCTTTACTATGATTTAAAGAGAGGCTCCTGTGTTATGAAAATTAATTCAGATTTTTCATAATCTAAACTTTAGTCATGAAAATTGACTTTTATTTACGAAGTTTTAAGCGTCTATCGATTCAAAAGAAAAAAATTATCCACTTTTTGTTAAACATTTTTGATTATACCTTCCACGAACCTATCACTTAATGTTTCCAAAAAAAAATGTTATAACCCCTTAAGCTCAACGGAAATTACACTTGGTACACTCACAAAGGTGGTAGGAGAAATGAGAGCATAAATTCAAACATGCAACCCTTTATGTGGCACGTCGTATATCCGCTTACAAAGAATCGAGCATTAATTAATTGCACACGTTGCACTCACTGTGTGTTTTGTTAAATCATATACGAAAACAAAAAATTCAACAATTCGAGTATTTTATGTGTGTAGAGAGCATAAATAAAGAGGAAATCAGAGTGGTTATGCCAATATTAATAAAGCAACGCAAAAAACGGGAACTCAAACCAGAAGAGCGGAAATGCATGTGCATACTTTTTAAAACAACCCTTTTTTGGATCACTGTCTGTTCAGTATTCTTTTTATGATAATAACCTCTTTGCATGCAGGTGAATACAAGTATACTTAAATAGTCTTTGGTAGGGAAGAAATGCAAGAGTAGATATCGCATGAAGGTTGAGGCGATAACAACGAAAAATGTTATAATATACTGCAAGTGTTTAGGGTTTGTATTCTCTGGTACAAACATGCCAAGAAGTAATCCCATTTCCCATACTCTTGCTATAAGCCTCAGCTGGGTTTGCTTTCATTATCTTCAGCGAAGTTTGTGTTTTTCGAATTCGGCTAATTTAAAACCACCGGGTCAAATTTGATCAGATGGTATGTCTAATGTCCCTACTCCCTCAGCAGCAAGTGGAATGGTTTAGATTGTCGATCCGTTGATGAAGATCTATGCCAATACTTTAAGTTAGTGTTAAAGAAAGTGAAAGCACGATTGGTTCCAAAATCACTAAATTCTTTCGAAAAACAGCGTCGCGTTAACACAATGCTTTCCGACTACCAGAATGTCATGAAATGTATTATTTTTGGCACTGAGATCTTGGTTTTTTGCTTACGACCTGGAAATAGACGACAAATCGGCCGAATAACGTGGCAAAGATGAGCCGAAGCCAAAAAAACAAATCAAAGCTGGTAAAAAATCAAGGTTTTGTTAACACTTTTCTTTGATTATCGGGGTGAGGTGGACTTTAAATTCCTTTCGGTCGGATAAACTATCAGCAAGGAATACTATTTGAGAGTTATGAGTCATTTAGGTGAAGCTATTCGTAAAAAGAGGCCGGTATTATGGACCGACAACTCTTGGTTTTTGCACCACGATAATGCATCGTCGTCTACTGTATTTACTCTTCGTGAGTTTTTCGCCAAGTTTTCAACCAGTATCGCGCAGCAACCACCGCTTTCGCCTGATTTAGCTCCGTGTGACTTCTAACCCTTCAGCAAACTCAAACGACCGCTCCGAGGAAACCATTTTGAGTCAATTGAAGGCATTCAACGTGCATCGCTACGCCCACTGAAGGCTATTCCGAAAAGTGACTTTAACAACTGTTTCGAGGATTGAAAAAAACGTTGGCACAAGTGTATTGCGTCCAAGGGGGATCATTTTGAGGGGGACGGCATAGATTTCGAAAAATAAATTAAGATTTCAAAAATGAACAAAGTCTTACTATCTTTTGCTCATACCAGTACATATATATAGAATACATTAAATGTTTTTATACCCTGAACAGGGTATATTAAGTTTGCCACTTTTGTAACACCCAGAAGGGGGACGACATAGATATAAATCGAAAAATAAATTTAGCCATGTCCGATTTCAAAAATGAACAAAGTCTTACTATCTTTTGTCTTCAAGAAGCTGCTCATTTGTCGGAACGGCCGATATCGGACCACTATAACATATAGCGGCCAGCAAACTGATATATAAATGAATACATTTGACAAAATAATTCATGTTTTGTTTTTTTATTGCACCTGTGAATTGCTAAAAAACGTTTTTGCTTGTTTTTTTTTATTAATGGCTAAAAAAACGCTCGAAATTCGTGCCTCTAGTCTAAAATACACCTTTAAGTGCCCGTAAGACCAAAAAGATCTACCATATACTAGAACAAGTGATCAGTTACTCAAATGTCTCTTAATTCGAAATGAAGACTAACAGTGATATTCTAATCGGATTTCAGGTTAAAAACAAACTTTTCCAAAGAAATGAAATCAATCGAAGTTCTATCATTAATTTATTTCAATTTCAATTTCTCTAAAAAGATTATTTGAAGTTTTGAAATTTTTTCGAAAATTTCTGTTACTAAGGACAACGGTTTAACGGCCTTAAAAAAAATTCATTTAAGCTAAAATTTTCGTCACTTGTCTTATTTTTTAGTGAAGTCAAAGAGTCAATTAATGATTCCAAGAGGAACTTTATACAGAATATGTAGAACAAAAGTAAATTTGAAAAATTTTGATACGAATGTCGCATTTGAAGATAAACTGATTAGCCTCTAGAAGGCTGTAACTCAAAAACTATCTGACAAATCGATTTAAAATCTTACTATGTTAGTTTTAAAGGTATAACCCATCGAAATGCGAAAAAATCGAAAAAATGTTTCCATAAAATGTCAAAGTGTTCAACAAGCACACAGAAGTCCAAGTGCAAGCGAATTGCAGCCGTGTTCTATTTTAAAGACTACTACTGTACTATTATGGTATATCATAAAAATCATTGTCTTGGCATTTTTTATGTGCAACTTTTATATGGAGGATGCCTAACCCTGCCACATGGCATTGCATCTTTTTGAAGTGCAAATGAAGCACTCTAATACTACGCACTATATGAATGAGAACAAGTAGATATATAGCATATATGTACATATACACAGATATATATATATATATATAACAAAGAGCAGATCTATTTCTATATATACATACATATATATGTACATAAATCTAGGTGAATATATAAATATATATAAAAGTAGAAATGTTTGATTAAAAACCGGCGCTGCTAGCGAGTATGACGCATAGTCCAATCGTGGCTTCAAGCAGCGGCAACGAGTGCGCCTCCTCAGTCACGCCCACAACAGCAATACCAGTGCGACCCCAGCACTACTACTTCCCTAGCAGTAACCGTAAACGTTGCAAGTGACTGATACAAAGCGTGTGGAGAGAGAATGCATTCAAGTGCTTGCCACAGAAGAGTGATGAAACAAGCCACGTGCAACAGCCAAATTGTGCCATATGCGGCAAGCATGAATGCATGCGACCACTTCAGTGGCAGAACTGCATGCGCCACATGCAACACTGCTTGCTATATGCAGTGCTATCTATGTCGGAGTATGTGCGTATGTGTGTGTGTGAAGTATGTAGGTTTCTGATACGTTTTATGAATTATTAAGAATTTAAAGCGGTGGCATTAATTATGCCTCAAAGCGTCGAAAGCAAAGACAAAGACAATGCAGCGTTTGGAGAATTCGTGAATTGGATCTGTGTGTGCGTGTGTCTGCAGGAAGTCCACATAAATCTACAATGTGTGTACGTGAAGTAGCGGCTTAATAAATGAAGTGGCGGCAAAATCGCTGGAAGACATGGAAATATATACGAAATACATAACTACATACATAGCACATATCGAGATACACATATACATACATCTTCTTGTTGCATGGACAATGTGTCTTTGAGTTGCATATTTGCTATGGCGGCGTGCATATTTGATTCACTTGGCACTTAATTTATATACATACATACATACCCTCTATAATCTATAAGAGTTACCCAAAATAATAAATTTTTCTAATTGCTAAGTCGGAAGCGCAGACATCCGGATATATTCCTTCTTATTCGTCTACTGTTGAGGGAAGACGAAATACTTTGAAAGACACGCCGATAGTATCTTTCGAGTCAAGGCATCATTGTAATTTTATAGCGTAGTAGCTAGCAAACGTAGAGAGAGTTATCACGAGGACCACGAAAACAGTAGCAGGACACAAAAAGCATATGTTGTAGTATCTCCGGATTTACTGGCTCCTATGTTTACGACCAAAAGTGCAGATCTGAGTTTTCTCACCATCTCATGGAGGATTAGAAACACCACTCTCTCATCGAAGCTTGCATATCTCAGAGCAGATCGAAGAATCGATATTACCATTTGAGTGGAGAATTCTTACTTATACTTCTACTGAAAACGGAGTATATATTTCATGTGAAGTAGCGTAATAGCAATATTAATAGTCGGTGTTATTAAAGGAAATTTCCTCTATAAGATCTAAATAATCTGATATTAGTCGACCAAAGGCCAAAATCTTCCAGAAACTAGTAATCGTGCTGAAATGGTGGGAAAAGTCCGTTGAAAAGATGGTGTCACATGAAGGATTAAATATAAGTAAAAACGTTATTTGGAGAATTTTAACAGAATATTAGTGTCAACGCAAAGTCTATGCTTGTTTTATTCTAAATGACAAAACGGGTTTTTTCATCAACCACGCTCCGTAATCGTCTGATATCCCAGCCATTCAAGCAGCCGTAGACGCGGTGCCGAAGAACATTCCAATAAGTGACTTAAAAAAGTCTATGCATTTGAAAAAATCTAAAGTCATCATAATGAGTCGTAATATTTTTGAGGATGAATTCAATCGACATACATATACTAGACTCTTTCTAAGATCAGAAACATCAGATCGCCTGAACATCATCAGTAGAAATGTCTAATGATAAGCCACACAAGTACTCGTAGAATCACCGAGAATATCAACTATAACTGAATATTTAGTTCGAAAAGCTTTGCTTTAAATCAGCCTCTTTACAAAAGAGAAAATGGAATGCCGCTGACTATGTTGCTAACTTGAAGTGACCTTGTATTATTTGGAGATACTTTGAAACCTAGTAGGTAATTAAGAAAAACCAGTGGAACTTAGTGACGTTGCCTGTTACATTTTAAGCGCTTGAACTTTCTTTCTATCCAATGTGACATACTGACCCTTTTTTGGGTTGTTACGGGTGATACAAGTAGAGGTACTTTTTTCAATAACTCTTTTTGACAGAACACGCGTGATTCGTGTCAAGGTGACATTTTAGTTTTGTTCAATATTGTTTGGCATTTCACCATTGAAAGATTTATGCCTGAACAACGTTTACAAACCGTTCAACTTTAAACAATGTGTTTCGCCCACTTTGCTCAACTTATGGTCAACATAATCGGTCCACTGAGCGTACTATTCTCATCACCATCACCCACCTTGATACCCAGCGTTCATTATTGAATAATATACCGAATAGACCACGCCCAGCTCGCAGTGAAGAAAATATAGCAGCCGTAGCTGAGAGTGTACACGACGACCGTCGAGAATCGATTCGGCGCGGTTCCCAGCAACTCGGACTGACGTATGGAACGAATTGGCACAGCTTACGTCGAGATCTTGAAAGCATACAAAATGCAGGTCGTGCAAGAACTGAAGCCTCTCAACCTTCCCCAGCGACTTCACTTCGCTTTATGGCCTTTTGAAAAGTTTCAAGAAGATCCGACATTTTCGAGCCAAACTTTTTCAGCGATAAGGCCAAGTTCTTGCTCAATGGATAAGAAAGCAAAATTGCGACATTTGGGAAGAATCTAAATAGAGTCAAGAAATCCAAAAAAAATAACCGTTTGGTGTTTGTAGGTCGGCTTGTGGGCCAGTGAAGTTATCGGTCCACATTTTTAAAGAAATGATGTCGGTGACACCGTAACCGTCAATGGCGACCGTTATTGCGTCATGATAACCGCCTATTTGACATTTGGTTTCAACAAGATCGCGCCACTTCCCATACATCGCATCAACAATTCGGTGAACAGATAATTTCACGTTTTGTGCCGGTCGATTGGCTACCAAGACCGTGTGATATCACACTGTTAGACTTTTTCCTGTAAGGATATGTAAAGTCTAAAGTCTATGCGGACAATCCAGCTTCGTTTCAGGCCTTGGAGCAAAATATCCTTCATGCCATTCGACAGTTACCAGTCGAAATAATTTTTCGTTAATCTTTTGCCGAAAAGCTAATTCAAGAACTTGCTATCTCTTAATTATTATGAGGATGAACACCATGCGACCGATCTCTATAAACAAGGAGCCGTACACTAGCAATGGCTGGTATGCGACCTGTTTTGGTTTGTAAATGACCTTAAGCTTCAAAATTATTCGAAACTTATATGGGAAATTTGCTTAAAATATTCTCAAAAGATCTTTTAAAAGTGTACAGAGCTGATTTTGTACTTAGGTCATTCTGGTCGCTGACAAGTGTTTAAAGACTTTACATTGGCAAAAACGTCTTTTAAAGCAAACAAAAGCTTCTTAGAGGCAAGTAGATACACACACCTGCATTATCATAATTATTTTTGTTGTTTCCCGCTACAAAGACTGTCATAATAGGGTCTGTGGCGGACACTTTATTCTAAAATAGAAGTAATTAGCACAACAACAAAGAGCCCTAACTATAACCATAATTATAGCAATAAAAGACAATTACTTTGGTAAGAGACCCAAGAAAAAGGGAAGTGAGTAGCATGAGTGTGGCTGAAAGCACAATAACAAATAACAACAACAACTTGTGTTTGCCTTTTATAGGCAATTTCCGTTGAAATGGCTTAGAAAGGTTAGAGAGGGTTCATTATTAACAAGTAAGGGCGGGCTATGGCCAGGCGGAACTGATGGAAGCTAGAAAAATATGAAGAGTTTTTTTAGTTTGTCAATTTCTGGTGAATTTTAGGTGATTTGGTTCAATGAGATTTATTTTGTGAGAAATAAATAAAGTGGGCGTGATTTGGGATCTATTTGACCCATTTTTGGTGATTTTTTTTTTTGGAAGACAGTTACTGCCAAACTTCTTTTCCTCGAAAAAAAAATTTCTCCATAAGGCTGAACCGATGGATTTGGAAAATTGGATAAGACTTTCTTAGATATACATATTTTTTAGATTTTGTTTGAACAGAAAATATTTTTGAAATTAACCCCGATTTTTTAACCAAACTGAAGAAATTTTTACACAAACAACCACTTATTTTGGAAAGTTACCATATTGTCCAAAATCAAAATTTGGGGTTTTTGGACTTGAGACAATTTTAAGCAAAAAAATCTTCCTCATCGCCAGACAACTTTTTTCGGAGGTACTCCAGAAGATCGACTGCGCGAATAAAGAAATCGAAGATTTTTCAAAATGAAGGTAGCTATTCCAACTAAACCATTTGGGATGATTTTTGAAAATAATAAATTCGAAATAAAATTTTCGTGCCAGGGTGAGTAGAGATTTGTTAGGTATTAGAAAAAATTTTTCATACAATCAACTAGTGATACCATATGTAGTATAAATAATGGTTTTGAAAAAATTTTCAGCAAGAAAAATTAAGTTGTTTAATCTAAAGCGGTTATCTAAAGAAAGTTTAACGGCAAAAATTTCGACTTTTTTAATACAATTATATGATTTTTAATGAAAAAAGTAATATTTTAACAAAACACTTGATGCTTTCGAAAATTTCAAGAAAGTAATCATTTCTGTATACACTTAAGTACATATGTATGTATTTATATGTACACGGCTTACCCGGTAATAATTTTAACTTTATGACCCCACATTTGTGGGTGAATGACCCAAACAAACTATTCAAAGTCAACAGCTGACTATCAAAAACACAAAAAACAACAAAGTTGAATATTTGATATGTTCAAAGTTTACCGGCGTGATGGTAGAAAATTACGGTTAACTGTAAATAGCTTTTCACATAACAATTAGACAAGTGGCACGAACAAAAAATAGTGCTCAGCACCTCAACTTGGCGCCACAGTCGACGTGTAATGAACAAAATAATGAACATATGAGCAACATACAACAACAAAAGGGTTCACACACATTACAAACATTACATACATATGCAAATATATACGTGTGTGCGTACTTAACCGAGGAAGAAAGGTACTTGTACGGTAATTGAATTTAAAACAAAGCAACAACAAAATGCATTAAATATTCACGTAAGAAGACCGTAGAAAGACTGTTACAAATGTACTTACATAAGTATGTAAGCTTGTAATGAACTTAGGGTAAGCAGTAGTGTGAAGCCGAAGCGTGAGTCAAAATAGATCCCGGTGAAGAACGAAAACAAGAATGAAAGAACAAAGTAGTTGCAAAGTATTCTGTGAATAACACGAGTAGCGCAATGTGAGCAAGCCAAGTAAACAAAACAAAACAAAAAAAAACTAAAATAAATAATAAAGCTGAAGAACTTTTGTGAAGCGGCGAGCAGAAAATACTTTAAAGAAATTAACTTGACCCATAAATCAAGTGCGATTCATTGACTGAGCTGAGCCGAGGTGAGCTGTTCTAGTGGAGCGAGTTAACTGCGGAACTGCAGAGCAATAAGAAGACAGACTCATATAACACTCGTAAGGGCATGTGAAGAAATGTGGAGACTTACTATTTATATGTAAAAAAGTGTATATACATATGAGCAAATCTATGTATAGGTGAGTGAAGAATATGAGTAGGAAGCTCAATGGGGGAGCATCCAGTTGCAATTTAACTCATAAATAGTTGCAGAATTTATCAGTTCAATATTTACTAGTCAGCAGCTAAATCCCTATCTGATGAATAACGTTGGCAATAATATTGAATTTTAATCGTTAACTTCGGTTGCTCGATGCTATAAAACTCGTCACAGGTTCAAGTTTTCTTAGAAGAATTTGATTTTGATGGATCAGTTTGTATGACAACTATATGCTATAGTAGCCCGATTTGAGCATTTATTTCGGATATTGTATTTAAGCCTTGGATAATTATCCACGCCAAATTTCGTTAAGATTTCTTCTCATATAAAAAAGTTTTCCTTAGAAGGACTTGATTTGTATCGGTCAGTTTGTATGGCAACTTTATGCTTAGTAGTCCGATCTCAACAATTTCTCTACTAAGTATGTTTGAGTTTTGATGTCTTAAAAAAACTTGCGGTTCCTTCTTTGGCACATAGAGAAATGTGGATGGAACAAAGCTGCTGGAGAATAGATGCAGGGATCTGTTTTCCGTTTTTTGGAGAAAGATTAGACCGGGTGTCTTTCCAGCGAGGGCCTCGATGTGTTTTCATCAGCTTTATTTTGTTGTATCTGACTTGTTTGGCTACCGAAGCACGACGAAATCTCTGAAATCTACAAAGCAAATGAGCTTGCTTGAGAGAGTACCCTTACCACGGAACTTCCTTGTCTTCTTGCGTTGTAGCGTGGAATCTATGAACCTACCAAGAGCTTGGCAAGCGCTGACCAACAACCCAAACTGGTGCGTCAGCAAGATCCTTTTGGCCCAAAGTGGAACGCGAGGCCAACGTTCTGTCCAACTTGATCTTAGCAAGGATAACCTTCCCGGCAAGGGAGAAAGCCTCAACACTATCCAATAAGCTTACATGCGGTGAGATAACATATCTTGTCGGACGCAAATTCTGATTTGTCAAAATGAAGAAGGCGAGGTGGAATCATCTACACACTTTCATCTCAACTGTCACACTTTGGTCAGACTCAGGTTGAAACATCTTTATAGATGTACTTTCGGTGAACCTGGTGAAGTTGTTGGGATTGATGTTAGCCGCCTTAAAAAATTTTTGATAAACTCAAGGTGCTTCGTCGATCTATATGGGCTGATCTATGCAAATCTAAAAGTTTTGGATATCAAAAGGACTAGCGTTGATAGCTGTTCAAATGGCATTTATCATTACCTTGGTGTGAGGATTAACTCTGCAACCTAACCTAACCTAACCAAATGTTGCATACAATTGAGTTCCTAGGGAAATAGTAACAGTAGCCTCGATTTGTATATAGTAAGAAGGCGTCAGCCATTTGAAACCACGAAAAACTTAAAGAATCAATTTTACTATTTAATCGGATACAGCAATATTGGTCAAAAATTCCATATGACAGAGATATACATATGAGACTCATAAAATTGTAAAACCATTTTCTAACTGGTTATTTTACTGGGTAGTGGGTAGTCAGGTTTCTGACTGATATTCGACAATTATAATAATGATAATTATCATTTGGTAATAGTTTAAAAATATCACTGGCTTGCATGGCACTAAGCAAGTTGGATGACCAGTTGGGCTTGTGATCCAACTAATATGACCGAAACGGACTCGTAGTTTCATTTTAACCGCGCATGAAATGCAGCTTAACCATGGATGGAGAGAGTTGAAAAGGGCACTATCGCGCGATAACTTCATTTTTGTTTTTGAAAATAGAATCGCGCATTGAAATCAAAGAGACCCTGGATACAGTATAAAAGTTTGCGATTTGCATATGTCGTTCGTTGGTGTTTGATGCACCACCGTCAGGCGGCCAAGACTACTACTACGGATTGTAATACAAGAAAAGCCCTCTATCTAATATTCACTTGACGCCTAATGAAGGTCTACACGATAGCTGAGACAGTAGACATACCAAAATACTGCGAATCCTCGCAATATCTATGAAATTTCAGGCATGAAATATTAGGCATGAAAAAGCTTTTGATATGTTGGATGAAGCGTTTGCTCACATCCTATAATAAGCGCAACTATGAGTCCACTTTTCATTAGTGTTTGACTCCGTAAACGCGTAAACCGAAGGAGTTTCTGAGTTGCCACGTGTCCTTCAACCAAAAATGGATACTCTGATACCCACCAGAGGCCAAATTACAGTCGAAACAGTATACTGCGCGAGTACATATGTACTATATATATATATGTATACATACATATATACTTTAACTTTTGTATGCCGATACACCCCCTTAATTTGGCTCCACAAATATACAAAAATCAAGAAAGACAATTACGGAAGAAATGCTATAGTACAGGTATGTGATGAAATGCAATTGATAATCGCCCCGAAGTGCGTTTTTGCCATTGCCAAACAAAAACGAGGAAAGCCTTAATCCATAAGTAATGCAAATATGGAAAATAATTGAAGCAGGTTGCTTCCTTCTTCTTCCACTAGACTAGTTGTGAGTTTTTTTTTACAATTTCTACATATATGTATAGTTCAATGTACTCCATCATAACTATAATATAGTATATGTCTAAGTACAATGGTGAGCAAAATAGTAGCAAAAACCATCAACATCAATGATCAACACGTCAACAAAGTAAAAGAATTGGTGCTTGAAAATCGACGATTAACAGTCAGAGTTCTTACTGGCATCGTTGGAATATCGGAAGGATCAGTGAAAACTATTCCCCAAATTGAAAGATCAATTGGGCCTAAGAAAAGTGAAAGCATGATTGGTTCCAAAATCATTAAATTTTTTCCAAAAACAGCGTCTCGTTAAAGCCTGTGAAACAATGATTTCCGACTACCAGGATGTCATGAAACGCATTATTACTGGCGAAGAGTTTTGGATCTATGCTTACGACCCGAAAAAATGCTTACGGCGAAGCTGGTCAGTTTTCTTCGATTATCGATTATCGAGCTATCAAACTGTCAACAACGAATACTATTTAAGTGTTTTGCGTCGTTTGCGCGAAGCTATTCGAAAAAAGAGACTGGATCTATGGACCGACAACTCTTGGGTTTTGCACCACGATAATGCACCGTCTCATACCGTATTGATTCTTCATGAGTTTTTCGCCAAATTTTCAACCGATATAATTGCCACAAGCACCGTATTCGCCCGATTTAGCTCCATGTGGTTTCTGCCTATTCGGCAATCTCAAGCGACCGCTGCGGGGAAATCCTTTTGAGCCAATTGAAGACATTAAACGTGAGTTGCTACACGCATTAAAGGCTATTCCTGAAATTGACTTTCGAGGATTGGGGAAAACGTTTGCGCAAGTGCATTGGGGCCAAAGGGGATTACTTTGAAAAGGACGACATTGATTTTGAAGAATAAATTAAGAATTTTAAAATTAGAACAAAGCCTTATAATTTTTTTCTCATAGCAGTATATGTAGGAAATGACAATCGAGAGTGATTATTCGCTCGTTACCAATTCCAAATAAGAAAGAATATGAGATTTCACCTTAGAAGACCGCTCTCTAAAAAATGTAAGCACAAAATTATTCCTTCAAATATTGAAATCTAATGTCTTCCCTTTATGCTATCTGAAAGAGTGAGTGGAGCTACTTTAAGAAAGGTCCGTTGTATGGAGCGCACAATAAATTGAGGCCATAAAACACATGAGTCTACTGAAAAAGCAATAGTTCTCACAGTCTTAACGGTAAGACTTCTTCGTTTCCATATTGACTCCAGTCAGATTTTTGCTAACCTCTAATAAAGCAATTTATTTCGCTCACCGCTGTAGACATGCCGGCAACTGCAGAAACGCAATGAGGTGGAAAATCACACAACATTACCGTTAAAGCGTCAAAACCGTCAAAGTGCACAGCCTATGCGTGGTGCGTGCGTTTGAAATTATAAATTTCGAATTGCGAATTGCGAACATCAAGTGCAGCTCATGCCTTTTTAATTTATGTATTTATTTATATTTCCCATTTACTGCGTAAAATCAACAAAAGCCGAATGGAGAGGAAAAACTACGCCGTTTAAACAATCGCTCTTTTCATCAGCTATGCACCGTTGCGAGCAACAAAAGTTGAGGTTAAAGTTGAACGGGAAATGTTGCATTATGAGCGCTTTGCCGCGAGCGATGCAAGCGAGGCCAGCGCGCAAATCGAGTATTCCATTCAATTCAATTTTTATTTATTTCATGCACATTTTTTAACATATGGGTATTTCCTGTTCAATTGTTGGAGATTTGCATTTTTTCCATTGCGCATTTGAGGGGTTTTTGCAAATTGCATTTTCACTCCAATATTGCCATTTTATATTGTACAATATAGTGCGTGTGTATATACGTGGAAATGTGAATAAAAGATTACATCAATGAATATTAAAAAAAAAAAAACGATTGTAGTAGTATATTATACTTTTATGTGGGTCCACATAAATACACTCTACTGGAACTAGACCAGCGCAGAGTGTGTTAAGAGGGAGCTAATTTCACTGACCCTCTGCTACATTGAAAAACTTTCTATAACCGAATGATACCAGAGTGATCGAGGCACTGCATTAAAAATCAAGCTTTCTTAAGCCACGTCAGTCGAATTAAGAGACTTCAAGTCTTGATGCCATCAATTTAGCATGAATATGCCAAAAAAATGTCATTACCTTCATTTTCAATCAATATAGATGACGGTGTTTTCGCCTAGTAGTCCCGATAGTTTTGCGCGCGAACTCTTTAGTTTTGGAGTCGTGGGGTCAAAACTCTACGAAGGAAAGGCTAGAACAATAAAGAAGTCTTTCTAATATGGCTGGTCCCTTAGAGGATGAACCCAGCTCCGCTTCAAAGACAGTATAGGAAAGCACTCTCTACTTTGCCGGAAACAATCAGCACATTTAATACAGGTTGGTGATGATCTGGACGAGATATACATTGACATAGTTCAGCGAATTAAGAGGTAGCGGTGATACTGATTAGGTTATGTCGTCCGAATGGATGAAAACACTCCAGCTCTGTGAATATTCGACGCAGCACCCGCCGGGAGAAGCGGAGGATGAGGAAGACCTCCACTCTATTGGATAGACCAGGTGGAGGAGGACCTGGCTTCCAAACAGCGAAAAGGAATAACGACCTGCGCATTGTTGTAAACTCGGCTATAACCTCGCAAGCAGTATCTACCCAATTAAGAAGAAGTAGTTGTGTTTTTCGGAGATATTTATGCCCTTATAGAAGTTAAACCAAATTTTTGTGCGAATGTGCCAAAAGCGGTTTGCATGATTTAATAATGGAAATTTTGGTTTGGAAGATGAGGAATTTCGCAGCCGGCCAAAAAAGTTTGAGAATTAAGGACTGAAATCATTACTCGATGAAGGTTGTTGCCAACACAAGAAGATCTCGAAATATATTTGGGAGTTACCCAAGCAGCCATTTCAATTGGTAAAAACAACCGGATACATTCAAAAGCAGGGAAATTGAGTTCCATATGAGTGAAAACTAACTGGACGCTGTATACGACGATTTTGCCTATCACGAATGCTAAAAAATCAGTCCTTTTTGCATTGGATTGCATCTGGTAATGTGAAATGGATCCATTACGACAACCCTGGAGGCCAAAACTCATATGTGAAACCTGTATTTTGTAGAATCTGAAGAACGTGCTGTATTCTGATCTTCTGAAACTGAGTAAAACCTTTAATGAGGAATACTATGGAGGAAGCTATGGACGAAAAACGACCGGAATTTGCGACGAAAGCCGTTGCAATAATTTTCCATTATGACAATGCTTGGCGTCAGACCTTGCCCCTTCTGACTATCATTTGTTCCGGTCGATGCAGTACGCCCTTACTCTAATACGGATCAACCGAACACGGTACCAAATATTGGCTTGATTCATTCAGCGCTGCCAAGTAGTTGCAATTATCATGGTATGGAACCCACATATTGCCAGATGATAGAAACTAGAGAATATTTTTCTCCTACCAGTCACATCTGTGCCAAATTTCACATCAAAATAATCACCATTGTTTGAAATACGCTTGTCTCTCTGAAATTAGTAAAGCGCATTCGGGACATTTTGATCGGTAGCTTGAGAATCGGCGATTAATAGAGATAGAGATAGAGATCTTACAGGCGTCGGTGGAATATCGGAAGAATCACTGAAAGCCATTTTTATAGAAAGATTTGGGCCTAAGAAAAATTAAACCATAAGTGGTTTCAAAATCTTTAAAATTTTCGAAAAAACAGCATCGCGTTAACGTCTCTAAAATAATGCTTTCCGACTACCAAGACGACATGTAACGTATTATTACTGACGATGAGTCTCGAATCTATGCTTACGACCCAGAAACAAACGATCAATCGACCAAATATCAAGGTAAAGGTGAACCGAAACCGAAAAAACCATATCAAAGCAGGTAAATAACTTAGGCTATGTTGACAGTTTTCTTCGATTATGGAAGTGTGAAGCACTTCGAATTCTTTCCGACTGGTCAAACTGTGAACAAGGAATACTATTTAAGTGTTATGAGTCATTTGGGTGAAGCTATTCGTAAAAAGAGGCCGGAATTATGGGCCGTTGACAATTTGTTTTTGCACCACGACAATGCATCGTCGCATACTTCATTGATTTATAGACCCAACAGATCTCTAGTACTACAAGTGAAGATATGAAGAAGATTTTAATGGCATTTTAAGCTTTCGAATAGTCTCTGTCCTTAAAACTGGATTCGTCTTGGTTTCTTTAGCTTAAATAGCCAAGTCAATGGTTCCACGTAGCTATTTATGCCTTTTAATTGAACCAGATCATCTGGAGTTCTTATTAGAATTCGTATTTACTACTAAAATCGTGTATTCTTTACTCCATCCTCCCATAAGACTAGACATAAATTTCCTGAATTGCATGCAACTCCAAGGGTTAATGGTTCAAGGCGGCACCTTGTGAGTGAGTAATTGCCGCCAAACTGCGGCACACAAATGATTTACAAAAGAGAGGATGAAAAAAAGAAACATAAGTGACGAACCAGGCCACAATCAAAGGGTAAATAAAAAGAAAGCAGTAAAGATAAGCCAAAGCGACCACAAAACTTCCAACCAATTCCTCAATATTCACACTTCTCGCAACAAACAAAGGGCGAAAAGAGATAAAAACGAAAACAACAAAAACAAAAAACATTTACATTTCTTTAGACGGTTGATCTTCAGCTTTATTCCCCTCAACATTATTGTGTCAGCGTTGTTGCTGCTGCTGTTGCTGTTGTTGCGACTGAAGATGATTAAGCTGTTGCAAGTTCTACACATGCCGACTGACAAGTGAAGCACAGAGTGCCACTATTTACACGAGCGTCTACTTACAGGCGTCTAGCCACATGTCTCCAGCAAACAGCAGCAACAACAGGAACAACAACAACAACAACCAGCAGTCGGTGCAGAGCAAAGAAAAGGTGGAGCCCTTTGTTGTTCGGAATTTGTAAACACAATTTGCCCCTTTTTTTGGTGCGTATTTACTTTTTTGTTCAACAGCACTAACAACAACAACAACAACTGTGTGACAGAGTGTGCGTGTCACATCGACCGCTTGGCAAACTGTTACCAGCATGATCTATTTGTTGTTGGACAGGCGGCCAAGTTGTATTATTCAATCAACATGATGTGTTGTTGTTGTACTTGCTGCTGCTGTTAGATTGTTTATCATATTCAAATGCAGCGACAAGGCATCTACATATGTACATACATATGTCTGTAAGCGCTTACAAGCTTCGCTCACGAACCCGCCCGAAACGTGCTTACCCACGAAGCGTTTTCAACAACTGATTTGCTGTCAGAATGTTTTGTTTCAACTTCTGTTCGCTTTTTGTTGTTGTTCTTTGAGTAGGCGCGTCTCGCACTGATGATGTGTTAATCTTGTAATCTTTGTTTCAATATTTAGTTTTTTGTTGTTGTTGTAACTTACCTGGAAAGATAGAAAAGAGAGAATTTTGTAAGTAAATCATCACAGACAGTTTTCTTTGTAAATCGTAATGAAAATGGATAAATCTTAGATCTAGATAGGTTTTCAATTAATATATGTACATATACAAGAATGTATGTAAATACAGTGGTAGTCATATTAATGTAACAATGCAATGTCATTGAATTTATTATGAATTCTCTATACTTTATTGCATATTGTTAATTTATGACATAAGTATGTATGTAGATATGTACCGTTCTAATGCGATCATTTACTTCGTGAGTCGAGTGTAACCGAGACCTAAAAGGTACATCTGATTACTTTTTGGGGACATGGAAGTTCGATATTTAGCAAAAGTAGCACTTTAACTTATAGAAAAAAAATTTTATCCATGATTTACCTTCCACAGATCATATAAGACCATTTATGACCTGAAAAAGCATTTTGTAATGAAATTAGCAAAAGTACTATGGCCGTTGGGCTACCAGGCAGCATTACTTAAGGGGTTATATTCGCTTGCACATAAAAAAAAGTGTTTTTTTAATGTACTTTAATAATCGGTGATTAATTTTGAAAAATCTTGGACTCGCTTGATCCCGTAGACAATCTCCAGGAAAATTCCGAAAAGAGTTGTATCGCGGTGGAGAAGATTTTTCTGCTTAAAATTATTTCAAACCGTAAAACCAAAACAAATATGTCATTCTTATAGATGAATATCGGTAAGAACCGGAGCACTAATAAAAATGTTGATTTTTGACATTCAAAAAATTCCATTTATGAGTGACTTAAAGAATCGTGAAAAATTATTATCAAAAATCTTATTATTTCAATTATAACCCAACAAATTTATCTAAGAAGCTCATGTGAAAATTTTATGCCGATAGATTCAGTCGTTACGGAGAAATTTTCCTCACTACTCCGAAAACAGCGTTACGAGAAAAAGTCGTTTCAAGTTTTGCGGAGCCTTTACTCTAACTTGAAAACTTCTTAAATATTATTCAAAATAAGAGGGTATTGTTGTCTAGAAACTTTGAAAAATTATAATGTTTTTCCATAATTCGTTAGTTTAGATATTCAAAAATATGTCACTACAATTTTTTTTTTAATTTTAAATTATTTCCGAAGTTATAGCCGTTTTAGTATCATGGTAAATGTTAACTTTAAATCTCGAACCTACTTTTTTGAGGCTTGATATCTCAAGTTAGTTTTGATAAAAGTCTTTGTTATACATCTTTCTATTGCGTCTGTATAGGATTTTGGATAATTTTAGTTTTAAGCATTTAAAAAAAATTCTAAAAGTTTTTGATAAATGTCAATCCGATAACGGCATCTTAACTACCGAAGATTTTTTTCGATTTGTTTGTTTTATATCACCACAAGGGTTGGAACCATGTCTACCAGGAATAATCTGACTGTTTTTTTAATGTTTTGTTTTATATAGGGTAATCCAAGTAGAGATACTTTCTAATAGCTTTTCTTTTTGACAGATTCGGCGTGAGCTGTGTCGAACTGTCATATTATTTTTGTTTGCCTTTTTATGATGGAAAGACTCACGCTTGAACAACGTTTACAAAACGTTCAACTTTATCACGAAAATTCACGAAGAATGTGTTTCGTGCGCTTCGCTCAACTTATGGTCAACATAATCGGCAACGCTACAATCCATCTTGAGACCCAGCATTGATTATTGGACATTATTCGACCGAAAAGACCACGTCCAACATGCAGTGAAGAAAATTGTACACAAAGACCGTGGAGAATCACAGCAACTGGGATTGCCTTATTGAACGACTTGACGCATTTTACATCGAAATCTTAAATTGAAAGATCCGAAGTTTTCGAGCCAAATTTTATTCAGCGAACAGGTCCGTTTCTGGAACAATGGGTATGTAAAGAAGCAAAATTGTCGTATTTGGGACGAAAAGTAACCTGAAGGTATTGAAGAGCTACCATTCCATCCAGAAAAAACCACGGTTTGGTAGTGTTTGTGGGCAGGTGGAATAATCGGTTCTTATTCTTTCAAAAATGATGCCGGTGAGATCGTAAGCGGTAATGGCGACCGTTATAACGCCATGACCGACTATTTGACGCCTGAAATTGAAGTTCGTGATCCCGGCAATTTGCAAATATCGCATCAATCAATGGACTTATGGACACTCCGGTGAGCAGATAATTTCTAGCCGCTCGCTCTAAAGATTTAGTCATTGCAAACTGCTTCGGAAAAATATCAGAACTGCTGCAGAATGACTGAAATTTTGTCCAAATGCTGTCAACGAAAGTTTTCGGTCAAAGGTGAAATCTTTTCACTCATCCAGTTAATTTCCTTGTATAATGTTCTTTGTCGATTTTATAAAACTTCAACTTCAAATTTTTCTAAATAACGTGAGAGACAATAAAAATTTCATTTCTTAAGTAGTGCTTTAAAATTCGAAGATATGTAAACCAAACTCGGGATTTTGCTCTCTTGTCATATTTAGCTGACTACAACTGCATATATGTAAATTTATATGTAAATACACATTAATTTGTGTACGAAAACTGATATGACAAGTGATGCTGAGTGATGTTAGATCATCATCTACACGCAACCTTGTTGTGAATGATGCTAGTGCAGTTACATACATCACCAACAATTCTTCCAAAATCACCTGTCATATCAGTTTTCTCATAAGAACTGAAATAAATTATGACATTAATCAGATAATTTGCGCTAAATGACATGCGTAATTCATGACATATGTTAAGAGATATCTAAAAGCACTTTCAAAAAAGCAATAAGAGGCATTTCAAATATCAAATGAACCTTCATCTTCTTCAGCTGCCAACAGCATTATACTTGTACTATACAACAAACGGAGACGTGCCGAATTAATGTTGTCAGCGAACGTCTAATGGATTCTTGTAGAACTTTTTTTATAACAAAAATCCACACCAATGATTGACACTGTAAGCCGAGTTAAGCCCACTGCGGTAGCTGATCTAACTCAACTCGCTTGAGCATAGCGACAGACAGCAGGTATGTACATCTGGAATATTTTATTGGCGGGAGCTTATTTCGAGCAATGCGACGTTAATAGTAGTAAAATGTTAAGAAATCTTCCGTAAAATCTTTCTATTTAAAATGTCATGGCTCGTCTGATGTATTATTTTGTTGACCATATTGAAAGTAAATCGAGATCCTTAGCGACGAAAGACTTTACAGACTCAATTTTAAGTATATATTTTTTTTTTTTTTTTTTTACGGTGGATTTTTGAACTATTCTGTTTAGCACCTCGTAAGTTAGTGACAAGTTTGACTCATCAATTACGAAAGCAATGTGAGAGGTTTTTCTTCTTTCTTTTGGCGTACCATGGTTTGTAGCTTCATGCTTAAAAAGCGATTTTAACTCTAGAAGCTGCCTTTGCACTTAAGACATAACGGCTCAAAGCGCTTTGTCGATGCGTGAGAGATTAGCTAAATAATTTATATATTTGAGATGGCTTTGCTATTATCTATATATTCAGCGAGTCATCCTTAGTAAATACATAACCTAGCCTCACATACAAGCAGTTGGCGTACTGAGTTGAACCTCAAGCGTATTGTGTGAAAGATTAAAGCCCACCGTCAACAAACTGATTGTACCTTATCAGTGTGGCTTTAGGTATGGAAAATCTACAACTTACCAGATATTCACCATACGCCAAATGCTGGAAAAGACCTGTGAAAAGAGGATCGACACTCACCACCTCCTCGTCGGTTTCAAAGCTGCTTTTGGAAACACAAAAAGTGGTTTTTTGCCGCAACGTCTGAATTTGGTATCCCCGAAAAAGTAATAACGAGGTTTCAGACAAGGCGACTCTCATCATGTGACTTCTTCTGCTGCTGAACTGAGTAGAGAAAGTATAAGGATAAAAGGAAATATCTCCTGTCATCAAACAAACAGTCATCGTACCCGCGACTTTGCTCCCACGTCACTGTTGACAGTCATAATTTCAAAGTTGTAGATAATTTCGTCTATCTCGGAACCATAATTAACAGCAACAACAATGTCAGGCTCGAAATCCAACTCAGAATAACTCTTGCTACTTCGGACTGAGTAGACAATTGAGAAGTAAAGTCCTCTCCCGACGAACAAAGACCAAACTTTACTAGTTATTTATCATCCCCGTCCTGCTGGTGCAGAGGCATGGACGATGACAACATCTCATGAGTTGGCGTGACGAGTTTTCGAGAGAAAGGTTTTGTGAAGATTTATGGGCCTTTGATCAGTTGCAACGGCGAATATCGTATTCCATGGAACGATGAGCTGTACGAGATAAACGGCGACATTGCCATAGTTCCGCGAATCCAAAGACCGCGGCTACGCTGGCTAGGTCATGTCGTCCGAATGGACCAAAACACTCCAGCTCCGAAAGTATTCGACGCAGTATCCGCCGGGGGAAGCAAAGGAAGAGGAAAACATCGACTCCTTTGGAAAGATCAGGTGGAGAAGGACCTGGCGATACTTGGAATCTCCAATCTGCGTCAAAGAGCGAAAAGGAGAAACGACTGGCGCGCTGTTTTAAACTCGACTATAACCGCATAAGCGATGTCTACGCCAATAAAGAAGAAGAATATGATAATATATACGATGGCCTTTATAGTTGTGGTTGCCTTCAGCGGACTCGTCCGATTTTTGACCTTCGCTATTTTCGAATTTCGAAATATTTAGAATTCAAATTGAGTCTGCTTAGTCGGATTTATATTTATTTTTTTAAATACTTAAAATCCTAATCGTTCATTATCTAAATTCAACAACAACTACATACCACCAGACTTGTAAGAGGAAAGTTTTCAGCAAATAAATCAACTCGGAAAAAGTGTCAAAGCTTTTGAGCTATGAGAAATGGACACGTGTGCCAAGCAAATAAAAGAATTTGCAAATTCCATTTAATATGACAGGTGGCTATAAAAATAACGGCAAACATACTTAGCTACATGCATATGTGTGTGTGTGTGAGCATAGAAAATGTTAGAGGTAAAATACAGGTGGATAAAAATAAAAGAAATGAAGTTAAATAAACAAAATTGCAAAGTCAACGAAAGTTCAGGCAAAAGTTTCCCGAACGGATGGCGACGCGCAGCTAAAATAAAAATAAAACAAATTTAAATGGGGAAAAATGCAAATTAAATCAACGACAGATGTGCAGGAAAAACAAAAACGCTATTAGAAAATGGCTCAATATTGAAATTGTGAAAACAGTTTAGGGAAATTGTTTAGATTTTTAGATGAGCAAATAAACCTATATATACATACATACATACATGTTTCGAGTAATATTGTAAACAATGAAGTAAGTAATGTATTTTTATAAAATCAAAGGTGACAAATTGCTTTATTTATACAGCTATTGCTGTTACTTTTTTAAAAAATGTTGAAAATTAAAAAAAAAAAAACAAAGTGAATATTTTTTCACTTTTAGATGTTCATATGACCTTGTGTTGTACTCATTACATCATGAGTACTTTGATTTCATTTAACTCGAGTGTTCTATCACTCTCTTACATAGTATATACCATATAGAAAATATGAACATTTTCTTTTCTTGAGTAAAATATTCTATGATCACTTGAAAGGTCCCTTCAAGGGTTATAGAAAATACATTACATAGTAAAGCTGGAGATTGCTGAGAGCTGAGGATCTCGGTGAAGTCGTATAATTTGGAAGATGAACGTTTCTGTTTCTCTACTCCACTTGTCTATTGGAATTTTTCTACTTATATATACATATGTATCTTTATATCCCTATAATCTTCACTTAAATGTTTATATCTATATTTAACCTTTTCTCGATTTTTATTTTTATATCTGGCTATACACATAATCTCTATCTTTTTCTCCAGCTCTATCTCTATTTCTACAGGGAGTTCCAAAATTGACGCAATATTAAAATTTGTCACCTTTTCTAATATTCTTCACAGTTGAAAAAGTTAAAACACTATTCCAACCATAATTTGGATGAAATTTTCGAACTGCGGCCGCCAAGCTTTAATTATTTTTGAAAGGTTGTAAAATAATGAAGACACATTATTCTATCGTTTAACACTTCATTTTTACTAAGCGTAAACTGTCAGCTGTCGAGGCACCCTATACTTAATTTCAATCTTGCGTAAATTATTTCTAACTCTATCTCTAACTCTATCTCTATCTCTATCTCTATCTCTATCTCTATCTCTATCTCTATCTTTATCTATCTCTATATCTATCTCTATCTCTATATCTATATCTATCTCTATCTATCTATATCTATATCTATATCTATATCTATATCTATATCTATATCTATATCTATATCTATATCTATATCTATATCTATATCTATATCTATATCTATATCTATATCTATATCTATATCTATATCTATCTATATCTATATCTATATCTATATCTATATCTATATCTATATCTATATCTATATCTATATCTATATCTATATCTATATCTATATCTATATCTATATCTATATCTATATCTATATCTATATCTATATCTATATCTATATCTATATCTATATCTATATCTATATCTATATCTATATCTATATCTATATCTATATCTATATCTATATCCATATCTCTATCCATATCTATATCTATATTCTCTATATCTATATGTATATTGATCTTCATCTCTATCTGTTTCGATGTCCCTCTATGTCATTTATGTTCATCTCTAACCTCTTCTCAATATACTTTTTTTCAGTTGCATACATATTTCTACATCATGTATACAAAGTTCTTTTTTATACCTCTGTCGAGTGCCGGGATTTCGAGATACCAAAGCATGAACTGGATGTGTCATCTATGATGCTGGGCGCCATTAATTTATACTTGAAACTATACATATTGAAGGCATTGAGGGCAATGAAATAGTGGACGACAATGCCAAGAATGGTGTACGGCTTACAGCAGAAAACGTGATCAATATTGCAAAACCCATGCATAGTCTGTACGACGGTCTGGACAAAAGAATGGTAACGAAAATCAGAACCAGATAGAACGAGCAAACTGCAAAAGCTATGTGCAAGACGGTAGATCGGAGGTACACAAACTTCCTATTGGCAATCGATGGAAGAAACTGTATGAACATGATCGGAATACTAACTGGTCTTTGACTTATCCAGAAGACTGCAGGAAATGTCTAGAGCAAGGCACCAAGGAAACAATGTAGCATCTCTTGTGCACTTGTTCCACATTGGCAAGACTACGCTGTACGAACCTGGAGAACCCACGGTATGATACACAGGAGGAGGTATCGATAGTGAGACCACAAAAACTGTTAAAATTCGTGTCATGCGCAGGCATCCTAAAGGATGACTACTCCAGGATGGTTTATGAGCGGCTCATTGGCCTATTAGATTAACTTAACCTAATCTATCATATGAAATAATTCGTAAAAATTGTTCAATTAACAAATCGACTTTCTCGATACTTCTAAAATAAATAGCTTTGCTTGCACGTAGAGGTTTCCTTGCACTATAGAGTTTGTATTCAAGTCTGCACCAAAATAAATTACTAACCAATTGGCGTCTCCACCTATTTATTTACCCAAACCAAACTGTCTAAAAAAATAAAAAGAATAAAATATATTTCCATGACAAAGAAGCAAAGTGATTTCTTAGTCCGAAAACGTACGAAAAAAATGAAAGTCTTGACATCTTCTGTCGATAGATATGAATATCGGCAAAAACAAATAGCTCGGTGACTTATACATACAAACATTAAAGTCTAATTTAATAGCTAAAAAGCCAAAAAACTAAGTAATTTGACTGACATTGAAAGTCATGCATAAATAACTGCTTCTTTGGCATTCTTCTTGCATGCCAAATATCACCGCCATGGTCGCGTCTAAGCTGAACTTAGATAGAAAATGGCAAAAAATGTAAAAAGAGAAAAGTAGTTGCTATAAAAATTGCAAAAAACAGACATTTCATGGATAGTTTTTTGCAAAAATATTTGCATTACTTTATTGCTTCCTTATGGCGTTGTTCAAAGGTAATGTTTGGTTTTTCTTAAATAAAAATATAAAAATTCACTAAACAAAGTAGTTTTATATTTACTTGGTGTGTTTCAAAATAGTGTCTGTTAAGGAAGTAATTTTTGAAACCGGGCACAAAAAAATGAACACTACAAACAAAATATTCTAAAAATTTATTGAAAACGGCGACAATTTCTTGAAATCCACGTTACACTTCTTCACAATTTTTAAGTAAAATTTACAAAGACAAGAAAACAGTGGATCAGTATATCTATACGAAGAGTTTCAATATAGTCTAAGGTTAGCTGAAACACGTCAATTTAATTCCATGCCATCTATTTATAACTATTTCTACCATATATTATATTATAGTACTATTTTTTTGAACAGAAAATGCTGAGTTCGAACTCACTTCCAGAGCTCAAAGCATGTGGACGAGCCTAAGAGACTATTTTGGAACTCTTCGTTTAGATGCACTGAACTACTATAAACTACTTTGTTTAGTGAATTTTTATAATTTTTTTAAGAAAACTGAGATTGTGTTAAATATCTATCGCCGGGACTACGATCAAATTTTTAAAATAAAAACTAATTGAACTTCAAAAATTTGGTTGTTCTGAAAAGTCAAAATCCAGCGATAGCTTTATGTTTCAGATGTGTTCTGAAGAATCAAAATCAACAACGGCACCGGGAGTTATTTTTTAAGATAGCTTTTTTTGGAATTTTTATTGTTACAAAAAAAATGTTTTTGTACTACACTATTAATAAAGAAATGCGGCAATTTTTGGAATAAAATATTTTAAACTCGGCCATTGCGGAAAAAAGATGCGCCCGCGTTGGCAGAAAAACTCCTTACAGGAACATCTACATATGTAAAGTGAAAAAAATAGCATGCTAGTTAAAACCTTAACTTAGAACTTGGACGAAGAAAAAAAAAATAAAAATTGGATTTTTGGCAGACACTTTTTCAAAAAAATTAAAATTTCAGTGAAAATTCCGCGACATTTTTTTTTCAAATAGTTGTAATCGAAAAATAAATCCTTCGTCCAAGTCTTTAAAAATTGTCTCTCAAAGACCCGTGAAAAATTTCATGAATATTCGTTGAGTAGTTCTCGAGAAATCTTGCCAACCGACTTCAAAAACATAGTATCGGGAAAAGTGCATTTAAAGACGGCACTCTTCACTAGCTAGCCTAGAGCGCACAAGCTTTCAAGGCTGTATCTCCGAAACTGGAAAATCACTCGTTGAGTTATTAAGTTTAAATGAGGCGAAATAAGCACCGAGAACGATACACGCAGTGGACCCGCCAAAGAGGTTCCCACAAGAATTTCGGCTGCCCGTAAAGTGAAGTTATTCGAGAGGGCTGAGACTCTGAAGATATCAAAGGAACGTATTGGATATATAAATATTTGGGAATGCGTGAGCTCTGTGCAAAGTGGACGCCCATATGTCAGGAATTTTAAATTTACCGACAGATTGTATTGTGAATAAAGACATTTTTGACATCGTAAAATCAATCCTCGTAGAACTCACAGAGGTGATCTAGTGACTGATACCCAGAGCATACTAAAATTATGGAGCCTGTTGACTGGCAGTGAAAGCATAACACCGAGAGATGGTGAAGCCGATTCCCCAATCGATGACGATGCAGCGGACGTTCCATTGTCCGACCATAAAGAAGTTCGAATAGCCCGGATTGCCGGCTGAGCTATTCAAACACGGCGGCGAAGAACTGATAAAGAGCATGAATCAGCTTCTTTGTATAATTTGGTCGGAAGAAAGCATGTGTGACGATGGAATTTAAATGTGCTCAAATCCATTCACAAAAAGAGAGGCCCCACAATCTGAATGATGAGCCTCCTCATCACATATAAGATTCTATCGAGCATACTGTGATAAGTCCAACTTAAGTTATCAAAAATTTAACTAAAACTTTTTTAGAATAACACAAAAATTTAAGTATGAAACATATACATAGTATGTATCTGATAGAGAGGATTTCTTACACATCCGCGTCTTTTTTCTACGGGATCAAAATTGAGAAGATGGAACAGAGCGAACTTGGATTCAAACTTGGATATGGGAAAATACCAGCAATCTGTACAAATAGTGACGGGTTCCGGGTAACAATTCAAGTTTTGGGTATATTTTGGTTAGATCAAGTAATTTGAGCCATATCTCGTGCCTCGTTAGAGCTTCAGTTGAATATATTAAATTTTTCAATTACATACAATGTTTAAATAATATGCTTATTTACTAACGTATTGTTTCTTCTTTATTTAGAAAAGTATTATAATAAATAACTTCAGCGCAGATATGTAATACCCAGTCACTTGCCCTCCCAACAACTTTGGCCTTAAGTCACAAGTGTAATCAACAAATAGATGATTGGAAAATAAAAATTGCTTTCAAAGCAATTTTGTAACGCTGAGCCAGAGAGAAAGAAAAGAAATGCAGGAATGCCAGTCAATGCGGCGGATAGTTGCAGAAAATGGAAAAAAATCTCATTTCAAATCAAAGCAATTGCAAAGAGCGGGGAAAAAGGCGCGAGAACGCAGAGCATTTGCGGAATAAAAGCATAGTTGACTAGAAGACTTAGTAAAGAAGAAGAAAAATAAAGAACTAGACATAGAAAAGATAAAAAATAGAAAAGCAAAAACGGCTGAAAACAACAAAAAGAAACAGCTAAGAGAGAGAAGAAACACAAAAGAAACAGAAGCTGCAAGAAAATGCAAACCAAATCAATAATAACAACAACAATAATAACAGCAACAATAATAACAGCAACAACAATAACAATAATAATAGCAACAACAATTATGAGAGCAACAATAACAATAATAATAATAGCAACAACAATTATGAGAGCAACAATAACAATAATAATAACAACAACAACAATAACTAATTCCAACGCACTTATAATGATGACCATTGTATTTGAAGTGATTAGATCGATTGTTGGCGCAGGGGCCACCACTGGGGGCAAGCGCTAGCCAATCTCGCAGATGCGAGCGCCAGCAAAAGCGCTGGCAAATCAAATAATTTAACAACACAATTACGGCAGCTAAATGCGCAAATAATGGCTGGCATTAAATGCGGTTCGATGAATTAACGCATCAATATTAGCAGAATGATTGCCGTTATTTAGCCATTCGAGCGCAAACAAGCGCCAGCCGAAGAAGAAAAGACGAAAACTTACTAAACAAGAAATATACGTTAACCGAAGATAAAATACCCTTAACAAATAAAAAAAGTTACCATATAAAAATTGGATTTAAGTCGTTCAGTTTGTATGACAGCTATATGTTATAGTGGTCCGATCTGAACAATATATTTGTAGATTGTAGCAATTTCCCAGACAACAATCCGTGCCAAATTGCGGAAAAATATCTCGTCAAAGAAAAAAGTTTTACATACAAGAACTTAATATGGATTAGTCAGCATGTATCGCAGCTATATGCTATAGTGGACCGATCTGAACAATATGTTCGCAGATTGTAGCATTTTTCTAGAGAACAATCTATGCCAAATTTCGGGAAGATATCTCGTCAAAGAAAAAAGTTTTCTATACAAGAACTTGATTTGGATCGTTCAGTTTGTATGGCAGCTATATGCTATAGTAGTCTGATCTGAACAATATGTTCGCAGATTGTAGCATTTCTCTAGACAACAAACCATGCCAAATTGCGGAAAAATATCTCGTCAAAGAAAAAAGTTTTCTATACAAGAACTTGATTCGGATCGGTCAGTTTGTATGGCAGCTATATGCTATAGTAGTCTGATCTGAACAATATGTTCGCAGATTCTAGCATTTCTCTAGACAACAAACCATGCTAAATTGCGGAAAAATATCTCGTCAAAGAAAAAAGTTTTCCATACAAGAACTTAATATGGTCGGTCAGTTTGTATCGCAGCTATATGCTATAGTGGTCTGATCTGAACAATATGTTCGCAGATTGTAGCATTTCTCTAGACAACAAACCATGCCAAATTGCGGAAAAATATCTCGTCAAAGAAAAAAGTTTTCCATACAAGAACTTAATATGGATCGGTCAGTTTGTATGGCAGCTATATGCTATAGTGGTCCGATATCGGCGATACCGACAAATGAGCAGCTTCTTGTGGAAAAAAGAACGTGCGCAAAGTTACAGAATAATATCTGTAAAACTGAGAGACTAGTTGGTGGCAAACTTCATACATATAAACTGTATAGGGTATAAAGTATCAAAAAAAAAAAAAAAAATAGCAAAACAATGCAAAAAAAATTGCATAAACACATTACAATAAAGTAAAATAAAAAATACTTGGCAGACAGCGCTTATACAAGAGTCAACAAAAGAAAAAAATACAGCGGCGGCCAACAAATTGGAGCAATGCCAATTGTAAGGCGCTTTTGTTGGCATTTGTAGTGAAAAATTACATTACCGTTACATGCCGTTGACCGCGAAAGCACGGATTATGGCAACTATAAAAATATATATACATATGTGTGTATATGTACATATGTATATATCTGTATGTATGTGTGTATGGTTGGCGCTTCGACCCGACCATTCAAGCTGGCTGGGATGACTGATTGAATTGTCGGTTGACTGCTGCTGCGGTGCAACTTGTAACATAAATTCATATGTAAATACATACATACATGAGTAAAAGCATGTGTGTGTTTGTCTAGTTTTTCTGCCACCGCAAATTGTTGGCTTCCTGGCGCTGGTTCTTTGCTTATGGCTGCGAAAATTTGCAAATTGCGGTAATATGATAAAGACTTAAAAGTCATCGTCGGACGTGTGTGTGAGTGTATGTGTGTGTGGGGCGGCTATGATGTTGGTAAAAAGGTAAGTAATGCTCTCTTGGCGCGGTGCTAGTCACCTTTTAATAATGATAATGGAAAACGAAATATTCTTTTGGTTGGTGGAAGGGTTTATATTCAACTAATCTTCTTTTTTTGGAAACCACAAAGTTCCCTAATATTTAATTCAAGCACAGAAATGTTGCTGTTATACTTTTGAGATGGTGGAAAGTCAAAAACAGATAATAGCATTGCAACTTCCAACTCATCTCCTTTATAGATGCGGTACATGAGGTATAGTCGTGTTCGATACGCCACTTTCTAGCTCGCTGTGTTATTTTCTTGTAAAATTTAAACACGAAAGCACAGACAAAGTTGCAGTTTAAGCCAGAGTAAGCGAGTATATGATAGTCTTAATAGAATGGTTAAGCACTTGATAAAATCTTGTTTTAATTTTGGCAGTTTTGGTTATTTATGCCAGCTGTTTGTTCGATTCGCTATTTGCTAACGTGTGATGAAACCAAAAAGCTTGTTTTCGAGGTATTTCTTAAACTCTTAGATAAGAAGTCAATATTGGGAAATTATGGGGGAGGTCCTATGAATTATTAGAATTTTTCAAAGGTAACGGTACCTATAATGGGTAGGGAACACTTAGCGTAAAATTAAAATATATACAATGAGCTACCAGTTTATTGATCTGATCAGAAATCGATTTTTTGTCAGGCCAAAACGACTAATATTTGAGTAAAGTTAACCTGCCGACATTTTGTCAATTTTAATTTTCTTTTCGACCGTAGGTTATTGCACGTTATGTCCGATCGTAGCTCTTCATTTTTCGTTTCGATAAAAATTCAAAATTTTTAAAATTCATTGATTTATGATATTTAAAAAATTTTACCTAATTCAGTAAATCAAATCCTTTATATCATCATAAAACAGTTTGACTTTCAGTAATTCTAAAGAAAAATGTATTGTGGAGTAATTGAAATTTCTCAGCGATTAAAACCTCTTCGAATTTTATTAGCTCATGATTCGCAGTATGATCTTAACATTGATTGATTAGTTCTTCAGTTGGAGCTCAAATCACGCTTTTAAGGTAATATTTTTTTTATGACATTTTAGGAGTGAAAGAACAACATCTCTTCAGCATCGCGTATAAGGTTCGAGCGTTTTGTGAGAAAGATTAAAGCCCACTGTCAACAAACTGATTGGACCTTATCAGTGTGGCTTTAGACCTGGCAAATCAACAACTGACCAGATATTCACCATATGCCAAATCTTAAAAAAGACCCATGAAAAGAGAATCGACACACACCACCTCTTCTTCGATTCCAAAGTTGCTTTTGACAGTACGAAAAGAAGCTGGCTTTATGCCCCGATCTGATTTTGGTATCCCCACAAAACTACTCGTAAAATGGCTGTGTGAACTGACGTTGAGCAATACCAAAAGCTCCGTTAGGATCGGGAAAGACCGTTCAATACCAAACAAGGTTTCAGACAAGGCGACAATGATATTGATATCATTGGCCTCAACACCCGCGCCATTAGTTCTGCTTTCTCCAGACTAGATAAGGAAGCGAAGCAGATAGGTCTGGTAGTGAACGAGGGTGAGACGAACTATCTCCTGTCATCAAACAAGCAGTCGTCGCATTCGCAACTTGGCTCTCACGTCACTGTAGACAATCACAACTTCGAAGACGTAGATAATTTCGTCTCACTTGGAACCAGTATCAACCCCAACAATAATGTCAGCATCGAAATGCAATGCAGAATAACTCTTGTCAACAGGTGCTACTTCGCACTTGGTAGGCCAGGTAAAGAAGGACCATCTGCGCCAATCTGCGCCATCTTGCGAAAAGAAGAAACGACTGACGCGCTGCTTTTAACTCGGCTATAACCGCGTTAGCGGTGTCTACGCCAGTAAAGAAGAAGAAGAAGATATATATAAACAAATGTATATACATATGTACATTTTATCTGGCACATCAAAAAAATCTATTTAAATGACAATGGAAAGATAATGAAAGCGAGAAGAGAGAAAAACTTCCATTTGAATCAACGAGGCAAAAGGCAGGCGATTAACGGTCAAAGCCATGAATGTTTATGCTACTTAATATAAACACATATGTATGTACTACATATGTACGTAGATACACCTATGACTCTGTTTTATAGGCGGTAACAAAAAAAACAACAATAAAATGTTGAAATAACAAAAACAAACTTCGCCTCTAAAAAACGCTAATTAATTGCTTTGGTTGAAAGTTTGTCGCTTTTTCTTTCGAATTTCTAAATAATAACTTTATAATTAATACAAATGCGTGGCCAGAAAACTAGCTAGCAAGACCATAAATTTATTTCCACGCACTTTCCGTCTAACGGTGATTTCTCATAGCTACTTCCTCATTAAAATTTGTCACCTCCGCATGAACACCCACACAGAAATAAATACACACATACGAACATATGTATGTAGACTGCCACCAGCTGGTATTTGTTTATTACCGTTGCTTATATTTGTTTATCAACACGGTATTCCCTGACCTATGACGCCCCAAGCTGCAAACCCCAGGCGTAGGCTACCGCAACTAATTAACGAGCCAATGGAATTTCACTTTCTATGGAAATTCGTTCGAAATTGCTGCTGCACATATGTAAATACATATGTACATATATGACCGTAGGTGTTGGTATGTTTATATGTTTGCATTTGTATTCATAAAACAACACATTATATTAGTCTACCCAATTAGATCGTTTGTCAGCAGTCTTTCACATGCGTGTGTGGATAACTTTTGCATTGACGCAACTGATGAGAAAATAATTATTTTTTAATTAGGAATGAGTGTTGGATGGATTAGAGAAGATACACGCTTGTGTGGATCAATTGTCATACGAAAGCTAGACTATGGATAATTGTACAGAAGATTGTAAGAGGATTTTCTACATGGACGAAAGCCTCCATTTTTCTATTAGACTTAAAACCACGTTTAAATGTCAAACAATCGAATTTTATATTTTAAAGAATTTTTCAACCTAGCCGATTACAGCTCACAAACCCTTACAGGGTCCGGCACTCGAACTTCATACCGTTGGCGCAGCTGTCGCACTGGAATCAGCTGCTTATAAATTTGCTGAATGACAGTTCTTCGTACAAAAGCGTTTTGCCAAAAGTGAACGCAAAAAAAGTGATCAGCGATGGAATTCAAACGTAATAGTGTGATTGCTTTATATTATATTTAGCTGGAAAATCACAGCCAGCAATTGTTCGTGAGCTCAAACACCTTAATGTGAATAAAGTTTTTGTTTATTGAAAATATCCGACCGCAGCATCCGACGCATATAGAAAAATGAGCTCAAGGTCAAGCCTTACAAGTTCCAAAAGGCCCATGATCTCACACCGAAGCAGCAACAAGTAAGACTTAAGAGAGCAAAGCAGTTGCTTCGCTTGGCCGAAAGCGGTCAAATTCCGAACATTGTGTTTTCTGACGAAAAAATTTTTCCAATTGAGCAATTCGTAAACTCTCAAAACGATAGGATTTACTTGACCGACCGTTCATACGAGAATCTAAGTCATCGGTTGGCCACCAGGAGGCAGCACCCGCCACAAATAATGGTTTGGGCCGCTGTCACCGTAGATGGGCGCTCTCCAATTGTTTTCATCGAGCCTGGCGTCAAAGTAAATGCGACATATTATCGGGAAAAGTGTTCTGGAGGCTGCTTTGAAGCCGTGGGCAAACAAACATTTCGGTCGCAAACCATGGACGTTTCAACAAGACTCAGCACTGTCTCACAAAGCACGAGTGAATCAAGAATGGCTGAAAAACAACGTTCCGAACTTCATTACGACCACACAATGGCTCTCGAATTCACCAGATGCGAATCCAATGGATTATTCTCTCTGAGTTATTTTGGAGAGCAAGGTCCGAAGAAAAAATACACCAGTCTCGAGATGCTGAAGAAAGCCATTGTCCGTGAGTGGGCCAAATACCGGCAAGTCACATTCGGCCAGCTAATGGGATTCGTTTTTTGACCGTCTCAAGGCCATAGTTAAGGCAAAAGGTGGTCATATCGAGCAAAAGTACACACATTAGCGGATAGTCTAGAGATTTCGATTTCGTTATTGATTTTCTTTGATTTTACATTTTAACTTATGTATATATGAATCAAATTTGAGCCGGACTGACAAAAAATCTATGTTTATTTTCAGGTATTTTAGCACAAACATGCAAAACCATTGCACCAAGCTATGAAAAAATACGTTTCAGTTTTCCCGTGCAGTATATATGGAGTAGTCCGGGTCAAATTTGATCAGGGTCCAAGTGCTCTTATACCTAAAATGCGCACTATATTTATTAGAGCTGTTTCTTCATTATTTTGTTGTCTTCTCAAAAGCTCCGTTCTAAAACAATACGCGCAGAGCGACTTCATAGAAAGGACTTACTTATCGCCTTAAAACGCTCTGTAGCCTTTCTATTGCAATATAAATAAAAAATATTTCCAGGATAGTTTCACTACTTTCTTTTCTAATAATTTGCCACTACTTGAAAAGACGTGAAGTTTGAATTTCGTCTGTCTATGGAAGACCTTTGAATTATTAAGAAATAGCACTCGAAATCTTCGTGTATATTTTCAGCGGAGAATGGTCTCATTTAGGAATATTCTTAAATAAGTTTAGTCCAAATAATTAGCAAATATAAAAAATACAGTCAATCTAAAGAGCATGGAACATTAGATGACAAAAAAACCCTCAAAAGTTGACAATAACGTCTTTTCAATTTTCAATGTTAGTTTTGAGCCTACAAATAGACTTCACCTGCAGAAAATCCGGAGGATATGACGGAAAAATGCCACAGTCAGACCGAATTCTAAGTTTTATACTTTCTTCGAGATTTAGCAGCTATTTTTGAGTCATTCAAAATTCTTACTTTTCGGTTTTTAAAGAACTTTTGAGTTTTTTGGTCCATGCAAACACTGCGTGGCTGTTTAACAGCTGTTTGTTTGCGACACTAAAAGTTTGTTTGGCGATTTTTAACTTGGAAAAAACTGAAAACTGAGTTTTCATTAAAATCACTTTTATATAAAAGCGGAAAATGTAGCAGAAGCTTTTTGCGTAGTCTACTTTCTCACAACACAAGTTTTTGGGTGGTAAAAAGCATTGAATGTCATGAAGTTATTGACAATTTGCCTCATGCGAGACGTCCGTCAACCTACGCTAATGACCATAACCACGAAAAATTTAAGAAACAGTGTTTGATAATCGCCCTGTTGGCATCAGAGCGATATTAGAGTATGTCAACATATCTTAACTTAACACAGTTTGGTTAATTTTTTGGGTATAAAATGTTTCAATGCTAGAATTGTATGAAAAGACCTTATGTTTTGCAAAACTTCCGAAGGTGATATTAAAGATTTGTATTAAAATACGTGAAAATTCAGTTCAAGTTATCAGTCCGGATCAGATGGTATATAGTTCGCAAAATTTTTAAAATCGACATGTGTGAGTTATAACTCTGGATTTTCTGCATTAATTTTGTTACTAGAATTAAGTATTTTTTCAAACACTTTTGGGTTCAAAATGAGAGCTTTGAATTAAAAAATTAATATTTTTAAGTTGTAAGCAGTCAAACAGAAATTATTTTTAGCTGCTGGCTAAATTAAAGGTAGATAGATATTCAGGCCTTAAACTGGATATATCTCTGTATATATAATATATAACTTGTTTATTTTCAACTTTCGTAAAAAAATTTTGTTTCAGCAAACTTCAATGCTCCAAGCTGCGGGTTATCTAAGCTAATACATATACATATATGTGTATATATACCCACCATTAAAACTTATATAGTACAATAGTCATACATAGTCTACACACATTTTTTAGGCTAAATATTAAAATTCGATAATTACATTAATTAAAGATAACGACTTTCGTTAAACGCTTTTTCGACTAATTTGTGAAAATAAACGCATATTTCTGCAGCAACATCGATCATTAGTTGGCAGGTGGCTGTAGGGCGCACTTTTTTAAGCCACACAGTAGCAGTGCATATAGGTGCATATATGTTTATACAAGTATGTGCATAAGTATGTGTGTATGTAAATGTGTGCCAGTTGGAAATATTTATTGTTGCAATAAGTCTGCATTTCATTTCACTCGAATCAGGTCAGTGTGTGGCGAATTGCTGTAATTACATAAATGATCGCTTGCAGAGTGTGAAACAACAGCAAAAACAACAATAACAACAACAGCAGCACAAACAAAGCGCAAGTAAACCTTGTGTTATAGCTTAGAGTAAAGAGTTTTGCGGCCGACAGCAGCAATAATAAATTGATATGTGCACAAGGGATAAACGTAGCAATTAATTTGGAAATTTAGTTGCTTTTCACAATTGCATTTCAGGTCTATATATTTATTAACTATTATTTATTTTTTGGTATGAAAACAGATATTTTAGTGTTTGTAATATATGCATAGAAGGTTGCTTAAATTGAGTAGTGTGTGAGTTTATGATTTTTTAGGTGTTAACATAAAATGCAACACTGCTGCTGTTGAGTATAATCCGAAGCAAGAAAATATGTTAACCTTGGCTGCACCGAAGCTATTAGTATTCTTCAGAGTTGCATTGCTTAAGTAAAAATGGGTATTAAAGTATCATTATCTTGGTTTTGATCGGCCGGTTTGTATGACAGCTATATGCTATAGTGGTCCGATCTGATTAATATGTTTGGAAGTTATAGCGCTGCCTTCGAAAATAACCCATGCGAAATTTCGTGAAGATATCTCGAAAAATAAAAAAGTTTTAGATACAACGACTTACTTTTGATCGTTCAGTTTGTATGACAGCTATATACTATAGTGGCTCGATCGAAACAATTTGCTCAGATATCATACTGTTTTCGTTTATATGGCAGTCCGATCCGATCAAAATTATCGGAGATTGTAGCTGTGTCCTGAAGCATACTCCAAGCTGAATTTCATGAATATATCTTGCCAATTAAAAAAGTTTTGCATACTGTGCCAAATTTCGTTAAGATATCTCGATAAATAAAAAAGCTTTCCATACAAGATTTAATTTTGTTCGATATGTTTAAATGACAGCTATATGCTATAGTGGTCCGATCTGAAAGGTGTATTCGAATAATATTTCGTTGCCATGAACAATAATCTACGCCAAATATGGCGAAGATAAGAACCTATCATTATTAATTTGGATTGGCATCGAAGATATAGACGGCTCGAAAAAACCAGAAGGCAGTGGAGCAGGCATTGCGAGACCGCATACTAAATTATTCATACCAATAAGACGTTTTCCGAGCATCTTTCAAGCAGAGGTCTTTGCCATAAGCCAGTGCGCAGAACTCAATCTCCAATGCAACTATCTCAACCAGCGTATCGCTATACTTAACGATAGTCAAGAGGCACTAAAGGCGATCTCAGCATATGCAGTTGAATCGCTTTTAGTGAAGAAGTGTATAGGTAGGCTGAACCGTCTATCAGTGTGTAGCCGGATAAACTTCATCTGGGTGCCGGGTGCATATATGGATAGCCGGCTATGAACCGGCCAACGATGGGGCCAGAACCATGCATTGAAGAGGGGTCCCACACTTTTAAGGAGCTGCTCCGCACGGAGGAGTGAGTGGGAAAAGAACAGCTTTGGCAGAAGGCAGTAGGAATGCGCCATGCCAAGCTGCTTTTGGTTTAAGGAAATGATCAACCTCCCCCGAGACAAATTTCGCTTCCTTGTCGCACTCTATGCAGGGCACTATAGGCTCAGGAAGCACTTGTTCAACATGGGCATAGTCTCTCGCGCAAACTGGTTCTGCGACATGGAACATGAAACCCCAGAACACCTAATTCTGGACTGCCCATGGACACGGATCACACCACCTCAGTCGCGCCCAGCAGGCACCTGGAATTGTTCAAGTTGCTGGATCTTGGTGATATAGGGGAGGGCATAATAGACCTAACCTCAATATTTGCTTACAATGCCTCCTGAACATTATTTAAAATGCTCCAAATTAAAAACAGTCCAATTGCGCTTCATGGGTCCTAAATTCCCTGGAAAACATCAGTACATATTTTAGAAGGTATTTCCACTCAAAATGACTAGAGAGTTTTAAGTTATATCTAGTTAATATGGACCTAAGTACTTTTCTATACCAAAATCATACCATTATGTTCGTCAACTGTTCGGCTAACTTAAATATTTTCGTATGAATATTTTTTTCCAACGAAATATATGCTTTTTGGAACAAGATTATATACTTATATATGTATGTAGGCTCTTAACTATACCAACAACTATAGTAATATAAAACAATCGGAAATCATAAAATGTGCACGCGATGACACATCGTAAAAATGTCATTAGTGGTGACAGGTTTGACATGCCATATAAAGGGTCAGCGCTGATAATTGTTATGTGCACGAACTGGAGAGTGGGTAAGACAACATAGTTGTATATGCATATGTGTATTCATATATACATATATGTACATATGTATGTATGCCACTAAATCACATGACTTTTTGACATTTTGTGTCTATTTTCGGATTTTATTGATTATTGAAATTTTCGTTAATACTATTAAACTAAACAAACACTCTGCTCGAATTCATCTTTGAATCGGCTCAGTGCTGGAAATTGTAAGCCGAAATGTTTGAGTGCCAGTGGCAGGAAGTAAAATCTTTACATTTATATATGTATGTATTCATATATAATCAAGTAAATACTTATATGCATACATACTTATTTTTGAGCCATCAAGCAGTTGTTGTCTTGCATTTGAGGTCTCACCTCAAAACCAATGAAATATGAGAAATTCGTCTGGGTTTAATGCAAGATTTAATAAGGAAGTGTGTTTGTGGCCCAAGAGTTATAGAGGTTTTCACACAAAATCATTACATATTCGAACATGTGTATGTGTTGGTGTTTCTATTTATAAATAATGTAGCGCAAATCCTTATGAATGTGTGGAAAATTCATAGTGACGTTGTGTCACTGTGAAATTATGTGCAGACAGCTGCTGCTCTTGCATAATATATTTTCACTTAATGCCAAATTAATTGGAAATGCATTCAATAAATAATTACAAATGCAGAGGCAGCAAGGATGCAATTTATGATGTCAAGCTGAAGGTTTAGGTAAGTAATGGTGGTGTTGCCATACTACAAATAGTTGGAAAGTCAAGGTAGAGTAAGTTGGAATAAAAATAATTAAAAACTTAATTGAAAAATATCTTTGTGAGTTATAAGTGAAAGTTTTAAATTTTTAAGCTATTTTGTATGCGAAAATAAATAAGTTGTGTTAATTAAGCAAGAAATTAGAGGAAATAATATTGTATAAAAAATATATAGAAAATATATATAATCTAAAAATATTGTATAAAAAATAAAAAAATCCAAAATATATAAAAATTAGAACTAAAATCAAGAAAACTAATTTAAGAATTTAATGTAATTCAAAAATTTAATTAACTAATTTGTATTTATTAAGTAATTTGAAAAAATTAAGTAAATTAAAAAATTAAAAACTCAAAAAAAAATATATTATTAAACAGAAAAATTTATTTAACATCAATTATTAACAAAAAATAATTTAACTATATTAATTAGAATATATTAATAGAAATAAGGTCAAATTAAAAAATATAAAAAAATAAAACAAAAAAAAAAAAATAAAAATCTGCAGAGTTAATTAAAATTAAAATTTTAATGTAAATAAAAAATTAATGAATTAAGTTGTATTAATTAAGAAAAATTTAGTGGAAAAAATTGTGTAAACAAATTAAAAAAAGCAAAAAAATATACATATATGCTATTAATTAGGAGAGTTAATTTAACATCATTTAAATTAAAAATTTAAATAATTTAACTATACTAATTAGAACAAATTAATAGAAAAAAAGATAAAATAAAGAAATTCAAAAATATAAAGCAAAAAAAAATTATAAAGAGAACTAATTTATATTAAAAATCGAATGTAAATCAAAAATTTAATTAATAAAGAAAAATTAATAGAATAAAATTAGGTAATAAAATCATAAATTGCATCAATCAGGAAAATTTAGAACCAGGAAAATTAATTTTACAGCAATTACATTAAAAATTTATATAATTTAAATATATTAATTAGAATTGTTAATAGAAAACAGGTAAAATAAAAAAATTAAAAAATAAAACAAAAATAAAAGTAATACAAATAGAAAATTAATTTAAATTAAAAATTTAATTTAAAAATTAAAAACATTATTACTTTATTTAAAATTTGTATAAAAGAAATATCTAATATAAATTGAATCCAAAAAATAAAAACCGAAAGCTTTATTAAAAAAATAATTTTCGTGTGATGCCACCTTATTTTTTTTTGTAATTTTTGTTTTTATTTTATAAATCTTCCTTAAGACATATTATATTTTTGTATATGTGTATGTACATATAAATTGACGGTTGCCCGTAATGCAGCATTAAAAAGGCAATTTTATTAATATTTAAATATATATTTTTTATTTTGCAATGCCGAAAATCTTAAAAAATTAAATTTTCAAAATATCCCAAAAAATTAAAAATTATTTAAATCGAAAAAGCAAATTGAAAAAAAAAATTAATCTTAGTGTTATAATTAGAAAATTAAAATAATTGTTTTTTAATTAAAAAATTAAGAATATTTAAAGAATTCCGATTCTAGTACTAAAAATTTAATTTTTAACTCCGATATTAGCTTAAAAAAACAATAATCCTTTTTATTCCTATTTGCGACAACATTTTTTGATTAAAAATTTTAAATTGTGTATATGTACATACATATATCTGAGTTTGAGCAAAATTTTTGCAGCAACGTTGCCACCTTTATAGAATTTTTGAACATGCATTAAGCTTACAGCTAAAAAAACACACATGCAGTAATGGAAAAGATAACAATGCATTAACAATTTAATTTGTGGAGTTGCCACCGGAATGCAAAATGTTAAACCAGAAATTTTTTAAAGTTGGCACTTTCTAGGTATCTTCTAATGTTTCAATTTGCAGAAGTACGAAAAGGGTGGAACAATTTTTATTTACATGTGTTCTTCTAAAGGTTAGATATATAGATTAAAATTTGAGGCGACCTATGGTCTATTGTGCCCTCTCCTATATCACATATGGTCACAAAGGTCTAGCATTCTAAATAATTTCAGGAGCTTGCTAGGCGCGACTAAGGTGATATGATCCCTGTCCACGTGGAACTAGGGTCTTGAGCCTGTTTCTAAGGGTTGGAGAGGCCCCTTATAGCTGATTGTTATATAAATAATTTATCGCAAATTTTCGAATAAAGTGTTTTGCATCAAAAAAATTTAGACAATTTTTGCAGTAATCTGACTTTCCTCCCATAAAGAGAAAATTTCAAAATATTGATCATGTTAGAGCAATTTTTAAATGTTGCCACTAAGTAAGAGTAATATTTATGGTATTTTCTCAAGCAAAAGAAAATGAAATAAAAACATAAAAATTTGTTGTTTTATTAGCTTTAGGTACCTCATAAAACATTCCCAAGTGTCAAAGTGCCAAATGAACTCTAACTTGTATGAAACGTGTATGTATGTATGTGTGATGGCAGTTAAGCTGGTAGCCACCACAATTTTAATTAAGTTTCTTCAAAACTAAAAGACAGTCATTAAAACTATTAGAAAATATGGGAAAAAGCGCTTCAATGTTACACAACAGCACCTATACATCTACACATATAGTACTTCAAATATATAAATATGTATCATCAGGAGCAACTTTATGTTATGAGGCAATGTTGCTAACAGCAATGTGTTATATAAAATACCTATACAAATGTATGTATATACTCATATATATACATACACATTTATACATATGTACATATATATATATAGGTACATACATATATGCATTGTACATAAAAATAGTACAACAACAACAACAAACTGTTATGAAGATAAAAGTACTCTCGAGTACAACTCAACAAAGTAGGCTTATAACTGAGCTTATATACCTACATACATATATGTATGTATGGTAAGTGCGCTTGAATGTGTGGCAACTTTCTGAATACATTACAAAACGCTCAGAGGTACACTTGTTATATTGACATAATTTACACGCCACTAAAAGTTGCTGCCGGTTCAGTTAGACAAAGTTGTAAGTGCTCCAGTGACTATATACCACTGCTAAGGTTACTTGTAAGCCCAAAAACAACAAGAGCAACAACAACACTAACAACATCACTATCCCAACAATTATCAATGGTATTAAAACAACAACAATAAAATTAGCAACACTATTACAAGCGGCAACAACAAGAGGCGCCTTCGAAAACACATACAATCAAACAAACACGTTGCCCCAGTAGTGGTAAGAACGACGCGTGGCTTGGAGCGTGAAATTAAAGAGGCAAGCAAAGTGGCGAGCTACATTTGAAGTCACCTTTCATTTACCGATAAGACACAGTGTGAGCGCCTCAACACTTCAGTGGCCGGTTGTTGGTGGCAACTTTACAAACCACCGATGACTGCCACAAAATGTGGCACAAAGTATAGAAAATGAAAATAAAACAAGAAAAAAAATTTATTTCGGCTGCAACGCAGCAATAATACACTACAGAGGTGCACTTTTTATAGCATGAAAGGGTATAAAAAGATCGTTATCTCGATCTCGATTTTGGATCGGCTTGTATGACAGCTTTATGATATAGTAGTGCAATCTGAACAATATGTAAGGATATTGTAGCGGGGACTTGAGTAACCATGCCGAATTTCGTGTCAAATGAAAAAGTTTTTCATAGAAGGACTTCATATTAAACGGTCAGTTTGTATGGCAGCTATATGCAATAGTGATCCGATGTGAACAATATATGCTGAGTTAGTAGCATGGTCTAGGACTATAGTCCGTGTCAAATTTCCTAAAGATATCTCGTCAAATAAAAAAGTTGTTCATACAAGCACTTGAGTTTGACCGATCAGGTTGTATGGTAGCTATATGCTACAGTAGTGATCTGAACATTATGTTCGGAGATTGTAGTGTTACCTTGAGTAATAATTTCTGCCAAATTTCGTGAAGATATCTCGTAAAATAAAAACGTTTTTCATAGAAGCACTTGATTTTGACCGATCTGTTTGTATGGCAGCTATATGCTTTAGTTGTCCGATCTGAACGTTAAGATCAGAGATTATAGTGTTCCTTGAATAAAAATCTCTGCCAAATTCCGTGAAGATATCTCGTCAAATAAAAAAGTTGTTCATACAAGCACTTGATTTTGACCGATCAGGTTGTATGGTAGCTATATGCTGTAGTAGTCCGATAACGGTGCTCCCAACACATAAACAGCTTCATGAAGAGGGAAGGACGTGTGCAAAATTTCAGACCGATATTTTGCTTCTTAGGTTGCCTCATAGAGACTCGGACATTTCCTTCGAGGTATTAAAAGTTTTATTGCAAACTTTATACACCCTGTTTAGGGTATAAATAACAGCAACAAAAAAAGCTCAAGTGAAAAATGAAAAGTTAAAGCCGCTTAGCAACAACTTACAATGCGCAACAATTACAACAACATGCTGCTATACAAGCATACACGTACACACACAAACATGCTTAGTTGCTACAATTGACAGAAAAGCGGGTTATTAAAAGGTAATGGGATTATTTGCACCCGACAAAAGCACTGAAGTGCATAATTACAGCTGCTACCATAATAATAAGTACCAACACAACACACCCACACATACATGCATGAAACTTGCAGTGGCATTAAAGCTTACATTATTGCTTGGCAACCAACTATCACCTGACATAAGCCGCTCTAATAAGTGGGGGGAAGCATGTTGTTTTCGTTGTTTTTGCTATTGAAGGTCAGCAATGAAGAGCTAAAACAAGCTTTGCAACAAGCCGACAACAGCTGTGCTTAACCGTAAATCGCTCGCAAATAAGCAAACGCTGCCCAGAAAGATGAGGAGGAAGAAGCAGACGAAGGAATGGAGGATGAAGGGGAAAACAAAGTCATAGAAGATCGCAAATTAATTCCTAGAGACGCTTAGCCTTTGTTGCTTTAAAAGATTATCTTGTTGGGATAATGCGCCTGGTGCTCTTTAATCCACTTCCCACACATCCCAACAATCAATAGATTTATTGAGACAACACTTCGGTAAAGAGATAACTTCACCTTTTGGGCCGGTCGATTGGCCATCAAGATCATGTGATATTACACCGTTAGACTTCTTCCTCTTATTGGGATATGCAAAGTCTAAAATCTATGCCGACGGTACCGCTTCGATGCAGGTCTTGAAGGGGGTATTCTGGTCTAGAAGCATGAATTTCAGGTAATTTTTAAAGTGTCTTAAAAAAGGCAATTAATATTTTTGCTATCCATTTTTTACTAGTAATTTGTTAATTTTAGAAAAGTACAGAAAAAAATTAAAAACTAAAAAATTTCAAAAATTATGCGCTGACGAAGTGGGGGGTCTCTAAAAATGTCCACGTGACCATACCCATGATTTCAACCCTCCTAGTTATCTGAAGCCAAAAAAAAGATTATTAATCTAGAATAATGTCGCAATGGCCGGAACTACGGAAAAGTGGGAAAAAATTTTTTTCACAAAATGGCGACTGCCTAAAAAAAAGTTTTTTTAGATTACTTTTTCTGACTATTTCGATTTTTTTAAAAATAATAAAAATAAAAATTTGGGAAAAGGTCAAGCCTATAAAGAAGACACTATAAAAATTTCAAGTAAATCGGTCTAGTAGAACCAGAGAAATCGTGGGTATCGTTCCGAAAAAGTCGGTTTTGAGAAAAACGAGTTTAAAGTTTCATGTAAAGTCTTTTGTTCGATTAGTTCCGGCCGAACCAGTTGGATGCCGGGTCAGAAAAATGTTTATATCTCCGAAAATAATTTGAATTTTGAAAAATCCTCTTGTACACATATTCTTGAATAGTTAAACTTTGGAAATATAAAAAAAATCGAATTTTTTAAATTTCTAGACTAGAATACCCACTGAAGCTAAATATTAAGCGTGCCATTCGCTATATAGTTATCAGTCAAAATACTGGAACGAGTCATCGAAAATTGGACTCAACGAATGAACCGTCTGATTTGAAGTTTCTGTATTTTTTCTTAAAAAGTTTAGTTTAGTTTTGGTTTTGTTCACCGTAAGTTCGTTTGTGAATATGATAAAGAACGTTGCTTGCCAATTGGGTTTCAGAGTCTTTGGATAACAATTTAATTATAGTATTCGAGAAGTAAAGTAAAGTTTCTCCCAAAGAAGCTGTTCATATGTCGAAACTGCCGATATAGGACGCCTATAACATACAGCTGTTATTCAATTAGACCGATCAACACCAAAGTAAAAATCTTTGTATACCCTTTTATATTATAAGAAATGCAACGATGAATGATATCATAGCTTTCGTACCACCGAAGTTTACGTTTTTTCATATTTTTTGTTTTTGTTTGAATCACAATACTTCATTGTATGGTATTTCTTCTGAAGTTTAATCTCTAAATTCCACTCTCGCTTACTCATTTCTAGTTATTCATGCAATTGTTTTATCACGAATTGTTTAGCTTTCTCCGCCCATTTTGAAGTAAATAAATATTCAACTCTTTTAACTCATGAATAACGAAAGCTCTCTTTGGCGCTTTGCATATTTAATTGAAGTTATTTTCGGAATGCGAAGTATTTTGTGCTTTGCTTAAACAACAAGTTTCTTTAACTCATTCCTTTGAGCTCGTATTATGAAGAGAGTTTTTTCGGTTACAAACGAAATATTTAAGATGCTCTTCATTCATGTTCTGCAATATGTATGAGTGAAAAGAATTATTAATTGTGAGTGATGTCATAAATATTTATGAAAAGCAGAAGTAAATAGGTATTCATAACGATATATTTCATTAACTTAGCTGCGATTAGTGTTTTACGTGGTTCGCTATAAGAATACAATAAACGTTCGGAGTTCTCAAGATCTTGAGCTGCGAGATTCATATTTTGATAGAACAACGAAAGGCAAAAAAGGCCATCAAAGAAAACTACGGCGGATTGCCAATAAAATTCTAGATACATGGTAGGTCGAGAATTTTGGATCTATGAGATAATATGGGCTTTAGAGGTCTTAAGTTGTGATATTTAGGTTGTATAGACAAACGAGACATCCGATCAAGGGAATATTAAAAAGAATAACAAATAAGTTTTTCTAAAATCACACTGGGAAACAGATTTGGATTGATTGGGTGATGGGGAAAATGAGGAAAGAGGCATAAAACACTATAACATCTCAAGCTCCATTCTTCTTGTCGTGTTATATAGAAAGAATTTCCAATCTAGAAATGTTTTGAGTTTGTCAAATTTAGGCAGAAACGAATGGGAATTATATTTGTAAAGGTTTAGGAGGCCTGAAGGGACTACCACCTTTAAGGAAAAATAACGCATTTTACTAGTTAATCTAACCTCACCTTAAAATAGTTTATGCAGCATTTCTGGTAGACAAACAGTTTTCATTTTCACGCGCCAATTTTGCATTTCGAATTCACTAAATCTCCGACATTACTTTCATTCACACAAATCAAATTTCCCTTCACTCAATTTCGCACCGATTAATTCTCAGATTGAAATCTATAAAAAGACAGAAACAAAAGCAGAAAGATCGCACTAATTGCCTTGAAATGCATTTAAAGACGCTGGTCCATGCTGATTTCGTCAGGTTGCTGCAGTGAAAATGCAAATGTTGCATGCCACCAACCAGTGGCAAGGTGGCACTCACAGTGTTATGAAGTGAGCTTGCAGCAACGGAAGCTTGGTAATGGATAGAGCTGTGTATAATTGCGAATCTTCGTTAATTTCTTCGTCTGCAGATTTGCCTTTTACTTTTCGCCTCTGTCGTTTATGAGACCACTGACGTTTACTGGTGTTGCTCTGCAATTTTTTTCCCCACATTCACCATTAATGTTGTTGCTTTTGCTGTGCTGTTGTTACCATTAAGTACTTGTAATTGCTTTTGGGAATCGGTATTACCGTTAAAGGTGGTGGTTAAATGAAAGTGGCTTTTTGTATCATTTTAATGATACAAAATGTTTTTTTTTTGCTTACTAAATCAAGCATTGCGTTTGAACGTATCTTAAAGGTTTAAATTGTTCCTGGTTTATGTGAGGTGCTACGCTACGAAATTAGATGCTAGAAATATAGGCCATGAAAATCTCAAACATATCTATAACCATTCAACAAAATTCTTCAAATGTTGAAAGCCCTACGAAAATATTCTGTTTATGTAATGTAAAGTTGAGTGAGCTGTTGATGTTTCTAGAAACCCGGAATTATTTTTTTCCATAAATACATTTTTTTTGCGAAAGAGTCCATTATAGCAAAATCACATTCACAACATATAAAACTCTGGTTGAATAAGAGAGAGGTTCTAATGATTTTTTCAATAGGGACGCTACAAAAGTAGGCAGTCTCATCAGAACGCAAAGAAATGATTCGGATTTTCATCGAAAAATCATCTTCAGCGATGAGGCTCATTTCTAACTGAATGGCTGCGTCAATAAGCAAAATGTGCGTTATTGGTCAATGATAACTGAATATTTTTGGCCCGAATCGGGTGATATGGACTTGGACAATATGTGGTTCGCACATGACGGCGCCACAAGCCGCACAGCGAATGTCACAATCGATTTATTAAAAACCATGTTTGGTGAACGTATTATCTCACGTCGCTTCGGTCGTGCCAACAAGCCAACGACGGTTGATGAACTTCGTAGTATGGGCTGATTTATGTTTAAAAACCGTCGAAAATTGGGTTCAGCGTCTGGACTTCTGCAAGCGTGCCCGTGCTGGCCATGCAAAATAAATCGAGTTCCATACATAATGGCATCGAATATACTTGTACTTTCACAGGAATAGAATATTTCATACTTTTGTAGCGTACTTATTGAAAAGCCCGTTATTACATATACATTAGGGAGGATCAAAAAACGAATGTTTTCTTCGCTTGTTCTGAAAAGCCACTTCTAAAAAAAGCCCTCCAAGTAAGAGCTCTTAATTGGATCTTGTTAAGGTACTCCGCCAAATGGTTTTCTATTTTTCCTTATTATCAGATGGAAAGTATCACGCTGGATGATTATCACTCCAAATCCGACAATTTTGTTTATTAATGTATATATTCAACCAAAACTTAGCTTCAACGTAGACCAAAATTTTCTAATTGGAAATTGGATCGATTGGCCTCTCGTTTAGGGCCCATTCACCGAACGTAGGATCAACTTGATGGTCGTTTGGCTTCAATTTCTGCACGAATTGGATTATGTAAGCCCACAAACTAGAACCGTTTTCCGATAGCTGTAAACCGTTTGCAGGTTCAAATTTAGGCATACATTCTATAACAAATGTATCTGCAAAGGTTTTTTTATAGTAGGGAGAGGCATCGAAAGCTGAAGTGAGGAACTTTAATCCGCTAAACCTAACCTACTCCCAACTCAAGGCTCTCACCTGGAACCATAAGTTAAGTATTACTTCGTGCGAGCGACAGGACATTAAGTATCCTCTATTGTATGGACTGACGCCCGCCTAATCTGTTGAGGAAGTCTCAGTTTAGTCTTTAAGAATGCTGACACTTCGCTAATAATTTTCCATTTCTCTCCGAAGCGTATTTTAGTAAGGCGATAACACAATATATTTTTAAATAGTGTAAAGTACCATGTAAAATATTTTTTAAATAAAAAAATATTAAAAAATGTAGAAATGAAAATTTGTGTTCACCGGTGTATTGTGGTTAAAAAATTAACGAATTTAATAATGATAACGAGGTGAAAAATTTGTAAAGTTGAAAAGCGAACACCTACATACACACACATAAATATCAATTTATATAATTAATTCATACGCACTTCACACACACACACACACACACACAATTCAAATGCAATAGCATCGTGGAAGCACAAAAACAACAAAAAATGAATAAAAAAAAGGAAAATATTGAAAAATATTAAAAATCATATTCATGTAAATTAATTAAGTGTAAATACCTAAAAGGCAGGCTCTTAACGGGATTAAATGCGGCTTAACAAATCAATTAAAACGCGTAAGTGATAAGTGTGTGCGAGTGTATGCGTGTGTGTTTATTGCTTTTTTTACTCATTTTTTTAAGTTTTGTATTTTCAATTACAATTCACTGGCGATAAAAAGCGTGTGTGTGTGTGTGTGTGTATTTATTTAACATTCAAAAGCGCTTTCGCTTTGCCTGCCAACTTTGTCAAGGATTACGGCAACAATGGCATTTTACAATTCGATTTGCGCCGTCACTCGCTAACAAATTAAATGCGACAATGGGCGAGGATTGAAGAAGCGCAACAGAAGAGAAATAAAAGAAGTTAAGGCAAAAATATTAAAAAAAATGCAAATTAACATACAGGTGGGAAAAGCAACAAAAACATAATCACACACATACAAATGCTATTGCGAACTTGGGTGTGGGAAAGAGGTATCCGCGGGGCATAGCATAGCATGACGTAGCATAGAATGGCACAGCAGAACATAATATAGCATCACTTAGCATAACGTAATATAGAAAACATATCATGACACCGCATAACATAGAATAAAATAACATAACATAATATAAAATATAACAAAATAACATAGAATAACATAGCATAGTATAACATAGAAAAGCTATAGTATAGCCTTGCATAACATATAATAGCAAGGAAAAACATAGCATAACATTACATAACCTAGCACAACATGACATAGAACAGTATCACATAACATAGAATGACATAGCATAGCTAGGATTACTCAATATAACACAGAATAGCACGACATATCATGGCATAACATAGAATAACATAGCACAGCATATCATACAATGACATAGCATAACTTAGCATGACGGAGAATAGAATAACATAGAATGGCACAGGATAACACAGCACAGCGTAATACAGATTTACATAACATTGCATAGAATAACATAACATAGAACAGCATCACATAACATAGAATGACATAGCATAACTTAGCATTACGCAATATAACACAGAATGGCAAGGCATACCATGGCATAACATATAATAACATAGCACAGAATATCATACAATGACATAGCACAACTTAGCACAACGGAGAATAGAATAACTTAGAATGGCATCGCATAACATAACATAACCTTAAATAGGTTTATGTACACAACATAGAGTAGAACAACATAACATATAATTGCATAGCTTAGTATAACATAGGATATCATCATATAACATAGAATGACAAAGCATATCTTAGCAATACGTAATGTAACACAGGATGACATTCGATAACATAACACAGCATAGCATAACGTAACATATAATAATATGGCATGACACCGCATAACATAATATAGCATCATATGGATTAACATACCATAGCATAGAACAAGATAACATAGAATAACATAGCAAAGTACAACATAGAAGAGCAGAGAATAGCATGGCATAATATTACTATGACATAGCTTAACATTACGCAATATAACACAGGATGGCAAGGCATAGCATGACATAACATAAAATGACATTTCATATCTTCGTATTACGCAATATAACACTGCTTGGCGTAACATAGAATAACATAGCACAGCACAGCATTGAATAAGGTAACATAATGTAGCATAGCTTAACATGGTATTGCACGTTAAGTCATCGCAGCGGCTGCGGATCAACCCGCAGGAGCAAATCGCGCTCGTTTGAGTGAATGAAATGTTTTTGCGCGAAATAAAGTGCCCGGATTGACTGTACAATGCTGCCATAGCGACCAACAATGCAAGCGATTATTCATATCAGCGGCATGCAACAATGCCGCAGCGCCGCTTATGCCGGCAGGTGTGTGGCAAGCAATGAAAAGGAAGAATGAAGACGAAGCAAGCAGCGGGGCATACAATCCGCCTGCGTCCATGAATATGAGCACAACAGTGATGTGGCACATACATTCATATGCAGTTGTGTGTAGGTGTGTGTTTGTTGTTGTTTTCTTGTTTCTGCTGCCACTGAATGCAAGTGCTCGTATGGCGGCCAAGATAAGGCCCCAAGCACCCATACGTTTGTGCGCATGTATAACTGTTGCAAGTGTTATTCTGCTGCTTGCAACAAAAGTAGGTTGCTGTTACATCTTTTGCCGCTTTTGTGGCAGCACTTTTCTCTTATTTACATCATGGCTCAAGTGCATATACATATATGTATATACTATATATAGAGGTATTTTGTATACAGCCCGTAAAGCAGCTGCTGTTATTGTTGCGATTTTATGCGCGCTCGTTCTTGCAACAAATTGCAATTTATCCTTAATCACACGTCGCATACTCAGACACCACACAGTGTCTCATGAAAATAAGCGTACGTCAACTGAGCAGGTAAATTTTTCCCACAAACTCGGCTTGGCAGTGTGTATACGGTGAAATATTAATACACATACGACCCCAGTAGGAAAAAATTCATATTTTTAAGGAGTGGAGAGAGAGATTGGTGGCTTTGATTTTGAAGGTCTTCTTTATATTGCCTTGTTTTTATATATTGGTATTAAAAGAACATTGAACTTAAGAGGTGGAGTCTTCTGTTGGGAGCTCTCCATCAACTTTAGTTTCAGGCTACCAGACCAGCGGAGATGGCTGCAAACAAGGTAGCAGTAGTTGTACTGCTCCGAAATGCAGCTGCCTTTAGAAAGGTGTGCATTCACTCTGTTAGCCGAGTGCCAATAGTGGTTTTGAGCTCGCTGACTGTGTGTTCAAAACTAGACAAAGAGTGCATGAACCCATTAGCAACAGCTTCAAGCTTCTTCGATATGAGACTAGTATGAGTGCCGGGATGCAGCTGAATAGGGAGGAAACCACCACACTTGATATAATTTCATCAGATTTCAAGCGAGTTAGTTTAACGTTGTCCTCCGGCTGAGCATATGAGCCTTCAGTGAGCTCGGCAATCACTGGTCAATAACCAGAACTTGTGCGACAGCGAGTTCTTCTAGCACAGAGTAAACCATAAGATGTCCTCCGAACTGGACACTGTCCAATAGCTTCATATGCGGTGCGGCAAAAAATTTGGTCGGACGTTCTTTGCTGAAGCTGTATGGAGAAAGCGAGTTAAAGACATCTAGGAACTTTCTGCTCGATTGCTAGGCTTTTGCCAGACTGAGATTGAATTATCCCGTTAGTCACACCTTTGACGAACCTGGCGGATTCACTGGGAATATAAAGGACGAATATCTGTCCAAGTGAGATCCATTGATTTTGGTTGATCCAAACCTAAGCCAGCACTAGAAAGCTCGAGCTCCCTAGCCATGACAGGAAATGAGGTTCACAAAACGCCTGCAACTTACTAAAAATTGTTTAGTCTCACTGGTATTATAAAGAAACTTTAACCGATGTACTATAACATCACAGTAAACGATGCCAAAGTTGTAACCGGTTCCAGGAAGCCAATTGTCGAAAATATCGATATAAAAATGCAAATCATCAAGTCTGTTCCATTTTTGGAGCGAAAGGTTTCTGTTGATGAAAAGTGGGTCACTTGCGACAACGACAAGCGACATCGGTCGCCATAATACCACGCTGGGTCAGGATTGACGGTTAGGAAGGTTTTGCTATGTGTTTGGTGCGATTGCCAGGATATCATTCAAAATGTAATTACGGCTAAACTCTTAATTCATACCTATACTACCAACAATTAGGCCGTCTGAAGGAAGGATCGACCAGAAATTGAAAGGAGAGGAATTGTACTTCATTACGACAAGGCCAAACAAGGAACAAACCGTCAATTGTGACCGTTATCGTGCCATTATAACCGACTATTTGATTCCTGAAAATGAAGCTCTTGATCTCGGCGACATTTGGTTTCAACAACACGGCGCCACTTCTCACACATCGCATCAATCAATGGATTTATGGAGAGAACACTCCGGTGAGCAGATAATTTCACGTTTTGGGTCGATTGTTGGCCACCAAGATCGCGTGACATCACATCGTTAGAGTTTTTTGCTGTGGGGATATGTAAAGTCTTAAGTCTATGCAGATAATCCCACTTCGATTCAGGCCAAACAGGCGAAATGCATTTGACTATCCGAAATTATAACATTTGTCAATCTTTTGTCAAGATGTAATCGGGTTGAAACTGGCGCTCAAATTTTTATGATATGATATGAAAACGGGATGGAATGTGGTCTTCCATAATCACACCTGCTTTATAAAGAGTTCTAGACTCATCTGTAAATATATGTATATAGGTGGGACCTAGGAGAGGTTTTGAATGTAATAAATTTCCTATAAATTTTCTCATTTGCGCGAGCTCGGACTTCTACTTTCATTTGTAATCTTGCTAATAAGCAGTATAAACAATTTCCTACTGGCCCTCTTGCATTGTTTAGCCCCACATTCGCTGTTCACTGCAATCTTGTGGTGTCTTTTCGAGACTTTGAGGTATCATGTAACGAAATTGAAGTTGCTGCTACTTAACACACTTTGTTTTTGCACTCAAGAGGCAGTTATGTTACATAAATTGTCTATGCACACATAAGAATATAAATTTAGCTATTATGTATATATGGTGTATGTATGCATGTGGAACTTTTTGTCACTTGCAAATTTAAATGACAGTAAAAAGACACACATACACACACACATGCACATTCAGCGATGTAATTTACACTTTGGTCATTAAAATAAAACATTTTCGTAAGCAGCAACTGGAAAATGAGGTGCAAAAAAGTTATTAGCCAGTCCTTGACACATGTATATCTATGTGTGTAACCATGTGCATGTATATACATATGTACTACATAGCAAGTGTATATGGAAGCAAACAGCTTATTTGCTGTGTCATTACAAAAACGGCAACCTTCAAAAGACGATTGAAATATTAGCAAAGTACATTTGTATTTGAAATTACAAAAATGTTTTTGGCTTCTGATTTCAGTAGAATATTATTATTACGGTGGCTGTCGTCAGCAACTATGCGCATCATAAATTTCCATATAGGGTGCAGAAAGTACGTAAAACTTACTAAAAAAGGAAGAGAGCCAGGAAAGGTGAGATTTTAAGCTTTATTTAACAAAATTAAATTTGGGGAAGTTGAAAAAAGTTATGGAAGGAAGAATGAAACGCAAGCCACCAATGAATTTTGTGAAGTTTACGGAGACGATGCTGTATCAGTTCATGTAGCACAACAATGCTTCGCTCGCTTCTCGTTCTGGAAATTTCGATGTGAAAGATGCACCTCGCTCTGGTTGACCTATCGTTGAAAAAGTCGATGAAATTATAAAAAAGATTGACCAGGACCGTCACATAAGCAGCCATGACATTGCTAAGGAACTTAAAATTCATCATCAAATGGTATTGAACCATTTAAAAAAGCCTAGCTACAAAAAGAAGCTCGATAGTTGGGTACCACATGAATTGTCTGTGAGAAGTTTTATGAACCGAATTAACATCCGCGATTCTTTGTTAAAACGAAATGAAATCGAACCATTTCTGAAGCAAATGGTAACAGGAGACGAAAAGTGGATCAAATACCACAGAAATGTGCAAAAAAGATCATGGTCCAAACGTGGTGTAGCTCAAAAAATGGTCGCAAAGCCAGTTTGAAGCCTCGAAAGGTTATGCTGAATGTTTGGTGGGATTGGAATGGAATCATCCACTATGAGGAGCTCCAGCCCGGTCAAACGTTTTATTTTACATTTTACTGCCAACAACTGATGAGATTCAAGCAAGCAATCGAAAAAAACGGCCAGAACTGATCAACAGAAAGGGCTTCGTCTTCCATCAGGACAACGCTAGACCATACATACATCTTTGATGACTCGACAAAAACTGGGAGAGCTTGGATGGGAAGTTTTGATGCATCCACCATATAGTTCTGACCTGACACCATTGGACTACCATTTTTTTCGGTCAATGCAGATCTCCCTTAATGGAGTAAAGTTGGCTTCAAGAGAAGTTTGTGAAAATTATTTGTCGCAGTTTTTCGCCGAGAAACCAGAAAAAAATTTACACTGATAGAATAATGTCTCTAGCGGAAAAATGGCAAAAAGTCGTCGACCAAAACGGTACATATTTGGTTCATGAAAGTTCATTATAAATATAAAAAAATAAGTTGAAGCTCGATTAGAGTTACGAAAAGACTTTTTCGACTATCCTATATTATTAGTGCAGTCAATTATTTAGAATATCTCAAACATTTTTTTTTTCAGAAAACTTCCCTGACGCTAATAATAACAAGAATTTCTCTTATTGCTTAAACACCAAACAATTATCATCAGAATCTTTACAGTAAGGTTAAATTTAAATAGACATTTAAAGTCATCCGGAGTCCTTCAAATGATTTTCAATTGAGCAGGTAACTCTAAACGTATATTTAGTTATTCTGATGTTTATCGCACTCTCGGTATCTTAGAATGAGCTATAAGTACCCTAAACCGTTAAGTAGAATCTATAAACGCACAGAAGTTTCAAAGAACCTGATTATATGCAGGTATATTTTTATGCTCTGGCTCCGAGGGTAGCAATGGGCCACAACAATACTCTTCCAATTTTTTTCGATCTTGTGCTAGCCCCTTTATTTAATTCCAACTTTAGTGAACCTTAAATATTTCGATGTCCAATTTTCTTCTTCAGGTTAGAATGGGTCGGCCTTTCTATCGGTTGCCTTGTAGATATTAGTTGGTAGCGTTTCGAGTGATTGTGTCTGGTTCTCGTCTCAGAATATGCCTAAGCCAGCCTTATTTTTTTGAGAAATTTGACTCACAGGCGTTTTTGATATGTGCGTGATCAAAAGCTTATGTTAGTGATGTCGACAGGCGAGAAAAGGCCACAAATATTGCGAAGATCTGTGAAAACTTGCAGCCTTTGGAAGTCAGAGGCTATGAGATCCTTTGCTTTGCAGCTTCATAGAAGTGTGGACTTAACATTGGAGTTGAATATTTTAGTTTTGGTACGCCGCCGATAGAGGATCTCCAAACAGCATTGAGGGCGACGAAAGTTTGCCTTTTTTGTACTGATGTCTTTCTTTGATCCTCCGTTCGCAGATAAACTGCCCAAGTAACAAAAGAATTTTATAAATTTTATAGCTCTATACCAACAACTTGGAACTGCTGTAGATTGTTGATGTTGGTACCAGCCCGATTACTTAGCCTGATTATATTTCAGTAATCGTTAACATTAGTTAACTCTAACAAAATACTGCAGTAGTTCATACTGTTCTCACACCTCACTATCGAGAAGCAAAACATCACGCATGCCATTCGCCAAGTTACCAGTTGAAATGCTCGAACGAGTCAACTAAAATTGGGCTCAACGGTTGGACAATCTGAGACGTAGTCGCGGTCCACATTTGAAATAAATAATATTAAAAAAAAAATGCTAAAAAATCTTTTTGGAATGATAATAAACATTTTCCATTGAATTTGCAGTTTCTGTGTTTTATCTTTAAAAAAGTGGCGACTTCAAAATGGATCAACCTTTAGGTATACATCTTACTACGCTAGAAAGTTTTTGATTTATATTACTGGCCGTAGAGCTTCGTCAAGGATATGTGAAAATATATACATACTACAAATATTTCGCAACTTGTTCACAATTCTATTATAAAAACGGCCCTATATTTTAAACTAAGCCAAACTCTGGTTGAAATAAATTCAGGACTTGCTAAACAACTCAACTCTTTCATTATTTATAGTGGACACTTACACCTTTAACTAGATGTTGGGCTCGACTTTGGTAGCGAGAGGCAATTGCTAATCTCAATAAAAAATGTTTCCTATATTTTCTGTGTGTTTGAACCCACAAACTAACAATTAGTAGCTACAAACTCGCTAACAACTGAACACGCTCCATACAATCGACTACGTCGCTTCATAAACGCTTAAAGTCTCTCTTCATTAAATAACACCAAGTATATGGCGTTAATAAAAAATTTCATTTTTGGCGTAGAACTTCCTTTTGCGGAAAGTCTTACATAAATGTTCGCATCCATTACCGAAACGAAAGTAAAAGTTTTCACCTCAATCACGACAAAGAGTGGCAGTTGCTACACGCATGTTGTGCTTAAAACAAAAATGCGACAAAAAGAAAGAAAAAGCAACAAAAAGAAGGTACGAAAAATCGGAGTAACTGTCACCAAATGGAATTCAGCTGCCGCTGACAGTTCAAATGATCAATGCATGTCACGTACTTAGTTCGGCGTTGTAATTTATGGACCCGCATGTGCCGGAACAAGTTGTTGCATATTTTTGGTGGTAAGCACATAATGTAATATATTTTTCGTCGCCACTTGTCGTCGTCCTGTTGCAGTTTTCGAAAAGTGGAGAATTTGTGGACAAAATACGAAAATTTCATTCATAAGTTTTTCGTTTTGTTTTTGTATGAAACTTTCTCAAATTAGGCAACTTTTGTGTTAATTCAAATTATTTGGACTAATTGACGGGCAGCGGAACTTTAATGGCATGTGAGCTTTAATACTAAAACATATAGGGTTACCATTGCAGTAAATGTTAGACGGAATTTTAGTAGAGCGCACGGATTCTTAATTATGTATGTCAATCGACAAGTACAGGGTGACAAAACAAAACTGTTTTGTAAGTATATCAAGCGTTCGAAGTATTTTTATGTATTTTTTATATTGTCTGCCAATGTCCTAAAGACAATCCTTAAATTCCTTATAAAAGTAGGGACCCTCGAAATGGATCACACTATAGTTCCAGCATTCGAAATATATTTATGTACTTTTTAAATTGCTTCTTAAAAGCTTCTCAAGACCACCTGGAACATTATAAAGCTAAGTGCGACGGTACATAACCTCAATCTGCTGAAGTAAGAAGGTGAAGTAGACTACTTTTTAAAGTTCCCAAAAGCATTATTCTTTAAGAAAATTCCTCAAAGTATTGACGTTACGTAATAAAATGAAGGTTTGGAGTACTTATTTTATTATCCTAAGGACAAATGTGATAGTAAAGTGGGGTTAGGTGAGCTGAGGCTAACTGGAAATCGAAAATGAAAGTAAAAGCTTACTGAGAGTGAATCTTTTGAAGAATGGTTATGATCCAATGATCTATCATATGTGCAGAATATTGAGTTTAAAATTTATCAAGAAAATTAAGAGAAAGTGAAGCCACCTTTTATGCCTAGAAAAGATGTTTATTTAAAACCTACAGTATATCTTGTGATATTGCGATAATGATTCTATGATATCAATGTATAAGAGAAACATTGAGGTTATGACTGATAAAGAAGCAGTAATGACACTTTTTAAACCTAAAAAAGGTCGATTAAGAACTTACAGCATATTTTTTAATGTTTCAACATTTAAACTTAAGTAAAGGGTTATGATGCTAGGATCCACAAGTATATCTGAAACTTTGAGGTTATAACGAATGAAGAAGCAGTGAAGACATTTTTTGTGTCCAAAAAAGGGTCGTTTAGAATCTACAACATAACTTGTAATGTTCGCAAAAATTATTTTAAGTGAGAGATTATGATCATATGATATCGAAAACATTGGGGCTATAAATGATGAAAAAGCAGCGAAGATACTTTTTTCTATAGACAGAACATATATTTAGAACCTACATATACATACCTACATGTATATTTTGTAATGTTCGAAAATTGTATTTTACGTGAGGGTTATGATCCTAGAATCTATAGCACAAACATTGAGGCTATAATAGATGAAGAAAAAGTGAAGATACTGTTTATTTCATATATGTATGTACATAAACAGTGTCTTCATTTTTAATGGATAGAACCTATAGAATATGTATGTTGTGATGTTAGGAAAACTCAAATATTAATTTGTCAACTTTTTTCGAGAAACTTTTGAGCATTCTTAATCGCTGAAAGGTACTAAAATAATAATATTACATCAGAATTTTTTTGGTTTGAATGATTGATCTTTTAACAGATTCACTTTCTTGCAGCAGTAGAAAACATTTCTCACATATTTCGGAGGAATGTCATAGGTCGAAATCTACATACAAGTATATCTCTGTTCGAGTTCCATAGATGAGGGATCAGTCTTTGCTGAAAATGAAGGGTAAGGAGTTTCAAGTGTTCGAATACATTCGAATGACTGCTAAAGCAAAATTATTCTTTGAATAATACTGATTAATTTTGGTGCACGTCTCTTCCAAAAAATATGCCATATGCAAAAGAGACATAGAAAAAAGTCATACCAAAAGAGTGATCCTAAACATTTGGCGCCTTTTTTGATTGACAGCCTCATTAAATGGGTCACCCAGATCAAAACTACAACCCTTACGTAGCAAAAGAGCCAAACAATGGTAGCTTAATTGAGAGTGGAAGATGCTTGAACTTTACTGCATAACTCAAGGCCGTTGAGAATATGAACACGTGTTTTTTAGGTTATATATGTATACATACTTCAGCAACTGTCTGAAATAAACAGGTTTTAAGAATAATAAAAAGAAGAATGAGTGATATCATAAAAAATCGCCACAAAACGGAAAGTTATGTAATCCAATTATTTACAGGCAATTAAAACGATTATCCGATAATACCAAACACAGATGTGCAATGACAGAAGGAGAGAGAGAGAGTGTGTGAGAGACAGAACAAGGTACTCGAATGTAGATTGTGCTGACATGTGATGTGATAACGGAAGTGGCAATTTAATCAGCCGAGCAACACAAAACTCTTGACGGCACTTCAAAATGTATTATCTCATCTGGAATAACGAAGATGAAGCGGGAAATCACTCAAGAGCGCGCGGTGAGCAATCGTTACGAATCACATTAAGCGTTAAACCGTCATGATGGGAACTGATTAACATGATAATAAAACTGGGCAAATTGTAACAGTTGCCAACACTCAAGGATGCGAAAGGGTGCATTAATGAGTCGGGTGGAATTTTCACGATCTACTTCGCATATGAATGAGCGCACATGGAAAAATATGAACAACAAATGAATGGGCGACTGAGTGGGACGGTGTGGTGTATATAAACATTACATGTGTACATATATAAATAATAAACAGCTGTTTGCTTTACAAGCAGAAAATGACGGAGGGAAAAATCATAAAAAAATGTAAAGCGAAAAATAAACAGAAAAACAAAACGCGCAAGGACAGCGGTAATCTTGGCAAGCAAGACATGAAATATGAATTTGAGCACAAACCCTTCTCGCGCATAATAACCTACATAAATGTCATTCGGCTGGCGAGCACGACAATGAATGCAATGATCCGAAGTCAACGAATGTCCGCAAATTGCTGAGCAAATAGTGATGAGCATAATATACAAACTTACAACAACAACAAAAGAGTTATAAATGAAGCAAAAGGAAAAGAACGGAAAGGCACGAATATCAAACTAAAACAACAAACAACCACCTCAATTGCAATTTCAAGTGTCATTCTTCATTCTGTATGCACAGGGAAGGGCCGAATAGCCATCGGAGCTGATGATAATGACGTTGACTTTTGATCATTATCGCCGGCAGCCGTTGATATGCAATATTCATGCGCATACATACATATGTATGTGGTGTGGCTAGCAGACACCCTGATAGTGTCGCTCGACTACATAGAGTGCACGGTGCAGTCGGAAGAAAGGGGGATACAAGCAATTTCGAATTTTCAACGGTTATGCAATTTGTGGTTGATAGCACCAACTTGCACATGTTGAGTGTACATACATATGTATGAATATAATTATGTAGGACAAACATTATAGCGCGGAAGGTAAGATGGTGTGGAGGAAATAATTTTGTGGCAAAGTGTAAAAAAAAACAATATGAGAGATTAATTATAATTTTTAGTGAGTAACTGAAACTAGGACGAGACACAACTTTAAGTAGACTACATTATACAGAAAAGGTTAATTTGAAAATCTACATACATACTTATATGCATGTATATACCTACATATATAAATCTACATAGATGTGATATGTAAATGCGGACTCCTGACTTAAAAATTTCATATGCGATTCGATTTAAAGTTATCAGTTAAGGACTTATGGCGTGCTTTATTTTATCAAAATATGATCAGTGGGCTCATCAGACACACAAACGTGTTGACACATGACTCACTTACATTAATTATGGGCGGAAAAACTCCATCGTGATACCATAAATTTCCAAGAAAAATATTTTCAGCTGCATTTAAAATATGATCCATAGCTCTTGACTATAACCGACGATCCAAGCTTTTCCTATCTCTTTTCTTGAGAGATCACGAGTGAGTCGTGTCAAGCTGTCATGGTATATTTGTTCAATATTGTTTGGGATTTTATCATGAAAAGACTAACACCTGAACAACGTTTACAAATCGCGCGGTTCTCTCAACTTTGTCAACATGATCGGCAACTGAGCGTACTATTCGCAACACCATCACCTATTTTGAGGCCCAGCATTCATTATTGGTTAGTGTTCGACCGAATAGATCACGTACAGTACGCAGTCAAGAAGATACAGCAGACATAGCTGAAAGTGTACACGTGGCTGAAAACGTGACCGTGGAGAGTCGATTCGACGCCGTTCGCAGCAACTCTGTAACAAGGGAGCATTTTACGTCGAGATCTTAAATTGAAAGCGTACAAAATACAGCTTGTACAAGAACTAAAGCCGCTCAACCTTCCCAATCGACATCGGTTCGCTCTTTAGGCTCTTGAAAAGTTCCAAGGAGATTCGACGCTTTCGAGCCAAATTTTGTTCAGCGATGAGGTCCATTTCTGCCTCAATGGGTATGTAAACAAGCAAAATTGTCGTATTTGGGACGAAGAGCAACCTGAAGAGATTCAAGAGCTGGCATTTCACCAACAAAAAATAACGGTTTGGTGTAGTTTGTGATCCGGTAGAATTATCGGTTCATATTTCTTTAAAAATGATGCCGGTGAGAACGTAACCGTCGATGGCGACCGATATCGCGCCATCATAACCGACTATTTGATGGCTGTATTTGAAGCACGTGATCACGGCGATATTTGATTTCAACAAGACAGCGCCACTTCCCACAAATCGCATCAATCCATAGATTTATTCAGAGAACACATCGGTAAGTAGATAACTTTACCTTTTGGGCACCAAGATCGTGTGATATCACAAGAATTTTTCCTGTGGGGATATGTAAAGTCTAAAGTCTATGCGGGCAATCCCGCTTCGATTCAAGCCTTGGAGCAAAACATCACACGTGTCATTTGCCAGTTACCAGTCAAAATGCTCAAACGAGTCATCGACAATTGGACTCAACGTACATCTGGTACATCTGAGACGTAATGCCGGTCAAAGAATGTTCTTTGACGAATCACGAAAGAATCAAAACAGATGATATGAGAGAATTAACCATATTATACTTTGCCCATACCTCTCGTTCGATAAGTTATTGCTATCGTCAACTATCGACTATTCTCACAGTCTGTAACAAGTATCAGTTAAAAACACTTTTGGGGAAATGTTATTGTGATAAGAATCATAAAAAGTTTTTTCAGAAAAGCTCTAACCTCTCACATTGCTTCTTAATACTTAAGCCCCATTGCGTAGGTTGCCTTTTATATTTCGGGATTTGGCAACCCTAGTATGGCAATTTGACAAGTCAGACATTTTTGATGTCATACATACTCAGAGCGTTTTGACATATGAGCGCTATTTGTGTTGTTTAAAGTAACCTCAAATATTCTTCGCGGCCAAAAAATGGAATTAAGGGGTTAGTAGGATAACCTTTTTCCAATTTTTTTTTTTTTACATTTTCTGTTCTTTTATACCTTTAGAATTAATGTGGAAACCCACTTTACCATTGGAAGGTTTCGAAAAAGGCCCAAAAATAATAATACTACTCTCCAAAACATGGCTTGTGAAGGCATTAAACGCCTTTTCAGTGTCGAAAACGTTTATTTTTTTCGTACGGGCGTAAAAAGAAGTCATTCGGTGACAAGTCAGGACTATAGTACCACTGAGGCTGAAACATCGCGCTAATCTTACCTTCGGCGACCCAAAAGACAAAGGCGATAGTGATATTAGACGTCTCAACAAATTTGTAACAGGCTCAAAGCGTTTTGTCGATCTGTAAGGGTCTTATGATCCAGTTTTGAGGAGTTTATAGTTATCACAACATACTAGCGTTCTAAGCTGTCCAAGTGAGATGATTTTTTGAATGACCTTTTAACCTAACCTAAGCAAACCTGTCTAGTACCTGCGATGTTGAAAGATTTATCTGGACCAAAATTAGTCACACGGGGTTTAGTGAGTCATCCGTTTTCAGCAAGGTTAACCTTAGCTGCTGAGGCTTTAACAAGGGTTTAACTTATCGGTGCGCGGTAAAAGGGTAAAAATTATACCCACGCCAAAAGTAGACGAGTTTTTCTTGACTGATTTTGCGAACTCATCCCTTCGAACATTCATATTAGATGTCGGGATTAGAAATATTATGTTATGTTATGTGTAAGCAGATTTGTGATGGGTTCTACACTGAGATCTAATAGTTAACAAAGAGTTCGTTTTCTGACATCAAAAAGGGCGGTATATAAAACAAGCCCAAATCCTAAACTAACTACAAGAACCTATAAAAAATACGAAGGAAGAGACAGCGCCCCCAATATTTTTTTTGTTTTCATCTAATTTTGAACATATTTCTGATATTACCGAACTTGTCAAACTCGAGAAAATGAGTTATGAGTCACAAAACCAAACTACAGCTATTTTAAAAACCTTAACGCCACTTACCCCTTATCGTCCATAGTACACTTAACGATTCCGCCACTTGTCGTTGATTGCGAGGCAAATTGGTGCACGTCGGTACCACCCGAGGTCGAAATGATAACAACATTGTTGACAGCAACACACGGCGGCGCAACACTGCAGCTCACCGTATCGCCACAAATTTCCGTTGGACGTAAATACCACTTGGTCTGGGAACCGCTGCTGGCATAAAAATCCGTTGCAACATATTGTTCACGCGCTGGCGGCACATGGTCCGCTCCAACGGTGACAATAGTTGCGGGAACTGCTTCAACAGCGTCTTTAAAACTGGCAACATTTGAGACATGCCCCGCCTCGCTTGTGGTTGTGAGCTCCAAAACAGTTGCTGGTAATGTGTCTTCCAGTGCTGTTGTTGTTGTATCGAATTCATTTACCGAAGCGCGTCCACTATCGGTGGCGGGAATGTCCTGCAGCTGAAACGATTGCTGCTGTTGTTGTTGGCTTTGTTTTTCTTGTTCTTGTTCTTGTTGCTGTTGCTGTTTCAGCTGTTCGTCTTGTAACTGTTGCTGTGTGCTGGTAATTAGTATTGGACACGCCTGCTGCGACTCGTCGCACGCACAAATGCCGTTAGCAACAATGCTGCTGCCGCCGCCACCCACTTGTATCACATTGACGGTGTTACAGCGCGTGTTGGCGTTATTATTCGTATTGTTATTGCTGTTGCTGTTATTTTCGGGCTGTGTGCCTGTGTCCAAGTCCATGTTGGAGCTCGCTTCTATTGTTGCAGACATTTTATTTGTGAATGTTGCGTGTTGCTATCGAAAACTTATTGTTGTAGTTGATGTTGTTGTTGCTTTCGTAGCGTTTTTTGCACTTGTTGTAGCAAGTGTGTTAGCTAAAATTCTTTGCACAACAACAAATATGCGTATAAAATTATTTACAGCAATGTTGCCACACGAAACCCCACGGTCGTCGCCACAGCAAATTGGTGGGCGGGGGTAGTTTGTTTTCGCAAAAAAGCTGTGTGTTGGTGGGTGTAGCAGAGCGGGTTGCAGCTGTGTAGATAAAATTTTGTTTTGCAATCTATTGATTTTGCAACACTTCACACGATTGTGCAACAGAATGCTGCAACACTAACCACAAATGCAGTGAAAACTTATTTTTGTTGTTGGTGCAAGGGGTAAACACACGCGCGCACTTATACACTGACAGTGGTAGAGGAGACCTCACAAATTGTCGAGCACTTTGACATTGCCGCGGGAGGTGGCGGGAGTAGGAGCGAGTATTTGTATACACAATGGCAGTGTGGTACCACTGAGGTGGCCAAAAACTGTTATGTAAAAATTTATAAATATTTTTTATGTAAATTTTCTCTTCGAAAATTATGTATTTATTATTTTTTTAAACTTTTGCAAAACTTTTTTTTCAATAATTTTTTAAAACTTCTTTTTTCAAAATTTTTGAAAATTATTTTTTTATTTTTTTTTAATTATTTATTATTTTTTGTATATAGTATACTACATACGTTTTAAAAAAAATTTCCAAATTTTATTTTTTTTCAAATTTTTTTTGTTTTTCAAAAATCACTCTTCACTTTAATTGACTTTGTTGTTTCGATTTAATTAAACAAATAATTTCACACTACATATTAATTTTGTACAAGAAGAATTCAATTATTTTTTCACACGCGTCTGCAGCGCTGCGCTGGCGGGCAGAGTTGCTGGCACAAACGGTTAGCCCAAAAATTCTGTCGCGTTCTTTTGTCCAACTTCGTCGCCAATATACACAGAGCTCCTTTTATTGCAAGTATCACACACCACAAATCACACCGAAGACAGGTTTAATTTTATTTTAATTTATTTCCACAAACACTGCACTTTTTCACACTTTTTTCCGCAGCAAAATGTCAAATAATTGCAAAGAAATATTTAACCGCTAACCGCCGCGCAATCGACTCGAGCGTCATATGTTAAAAACAACAAGAAACAAACTGCAAAACACAGCAAAAATTATATCTAAGCAGGCGCCAATGCAACATGTTGCAGGCAACATGCCGCCAGAACGTGTTCGACGCGCCCACAACGCCAAAACGGTATGCTGCTTGGGTGCAATAAACACACAAGCACACACACAAACAACACAAGCTCACTTATGTATATCAGCCGATGCATTTGTTTATACACGATGCTGTTCGGCTGCTCGCCAACAAACAAACAAACAACAAATAAACAAGCAAAATACACGAAGCGCGCTTTGCTTGGCTTGTTGTTGAGAGCAAAAGTTGTGCGGTTCGAAGCTTGTCGGCGTTTTGTGTTTGTGGATTGTATGCGCCACCTCCCTTTGTTGGGGGGCCGCCGTTACACAGTACCTTCGTACAATCCACAAACTTTGCTTCGAACCTGTTGGAGCAATTTGGAGCTTATTTTTGCTTGTGTTGTTATACTGCACGTGTGTGTGTGTGTTTGCAGAGGTGTAACTAGCGTTGCACGCCTATAAATATGCAGAGAAAATTCTAACGCTCGTAGGCGGATTGAGGCGAATACAGTGAAGGCAAAGTGAAGAAGCTTTTTAAACTAATAAAAATAATTTTAATATTTAAGAAAATGTTTGATAATTAATTAAGTACATTTATTTAGTGAGTGGTAATTGAAAAATATTAATGAAAATTTAAATTTTCGAAGCAATAAGTTATATGAAAAATTATGTTAATTAAATTTTTAAAATTAATATTAAGTTAATGATATTTTATTATCAAATTAATTATACTAATAAAATAAAGTTGAATAAAAATAAAATTCTGTCTTAATTTTGAAACAGGAAAAAATTAAATATACTAAAATAAATACAAAAATTAATGAAGATAATTTAGAAATAATATATAATAGTTATTTAGAATATTTGTAAATGAAAATAATTTATTAAATAAGAAAAAATAATAATTATTATAATTTAATTAAGAAAATTAAATTGATGATTATAATTTAAAAATAAATAAGTTGGTTAAAAAATAAATGAAAATAATTAGTAATAATTATTAAACACTAAGTAAGAAAAAATAATAATAATTATACTTTAGGTAAGAAAATTAAATTAAGTAATATATGTACATACATATGTACATAGTTCAGAAATAAAAAAGTTGTTAAAAATACAAAAGGAAATAATTTATAAAAAATATTAAGCATTAGGTAAGATAAAATAATAATAATTTTAATTTAATTAAGAAAATTAAATTAATTAATATACTTTAGAAATAAATAAGTTGTTTGATATATAAATGAAAATAATTTATAAAAGATAATGAGGCATTAAGTAGTAAAAAATAATAATAATTTTAATTTAATTAAGAATATCAAATAAATTAATATACTTTAGAAATAAATAAGTTGTTTGAAATATAAATGAAAATAATTTGTAAAAATTTTTAGGCATTAGGTAAGAAAAAATAATAATAATTATAATTTAATTAAGAAAATTAAATTAATTAATATACTTTAGAAATAAATAAGTTGTTTGAAATATAAATGAAAACAATTTATAAAAATTATTAGGCATTAAGTAATAAAAAATAATAATAATTATAATTTAATTAAGAAAATTAAATTAATTAATATTATTCAAAAATAAAAATGTTAATTAAAATATTAATGGAAATAATTTATAAAAATTATTAAGCATTAAACAAGAAAAAATAATAATAATAAAATTTAATTAAGAAAATTAAACTAATTAATATACTTTAGAAATAATTAAGTTGTTTAAAATATAAATGGAAATAATTTGTAACCATTAAGTAAGAAAAAATTATAATAATTATATTCCGAATGTCATTCAGAAATAAATAAGTTGATTAAAAATTAAATTATTTAGTTTATGAAAATTACCTATTAACAATTAAGTCATATATTTTTTCCAAAAAAAAAATTTGATTAATATTTTAGTAAGAAAATAATATACAAAAACCTAGAACCATTGTTAAAAAAAAATATTTTCAGTTTAAAATGGAAATTAAAAAAAAAAACATTAAAATTAAATAAAATTAACAAGAAAAAGTTAACTTTATTTTACGATTTAAGACGAAGAGCAACCTGAAGAGATTCAAGAGCTGCCATTTCATCCAGAAAAAAAACCGTTTGGTGTGGTTTGTGGGACGATGGAATCATCGGTCCATATTTCTTCAAAAATGATGCCCGTGAGAACGAAATCGTCAATGGCGACCGTTATCGCGCGATGAATACCGACTATTTGATGTCTGAGATTGAAGCTCGTGATGTCGGTGACATTTGGTCTCAACAGACGACGCCACTTCTCACATATCGCATCAATCAATGGATTTATTGAGAGAACACTTCGGTGAGCAGATAATTTTACGTTTTGGGCCGGTCGATTGGCCACCAAGATCGTGTGATATCACACCCTTAGAGCTTTCCTGTGGGGATAGTTTAAAGTCAGACAATCCCGCTTCGATTCAGGCCTTAGAGCAAAACATCACACCAAAAAGTCAAACGTTCGTTGACTTATAAAACCGACCCTGTATTCGAAGTTTTTATCAGCATTGCTAATTAGTTCTAAAATAAACCTCAATACAGCTGGCTGTAGCTAATGAAAGTGTTGTTAAGCATTTCATTCTAAAGTGAACCAGCAAAGTGGAATGTTCTAAAAGTCTAAGTTGTGCAAAGAATAGAACAAAAATACTAGAAATAATAACATCAAAACTTCACAAACCAACAACATACTCTAACTTTGCCATGTTCATAATTAGAGCTTTAATTTTAGTATCGGTTTTATTTGCGTTCGAAACAAATGAATTTGTGCAGGGGAGATGGTGGCTTTCATATTTGCCGACGAGTCATTTAAAATTTTACGAGGCCGCTATGAAGTTGAGCTTGAATAATACATCGACAGCTGTAAATGCAAATTCCGCAACAATTAAACCAGCTGTGGCTGCAACAACCAGTGTTTCAACCGTTCCGGCAAATATATCAGGTAAATCAAAGAATTCTATGAAATATTATCTCTAGAGCTTTCAAGTTGCATCCCCATTTCACACTTATAGAGCTCGCAATGGCTGCAGCACTTTCAGCTTCCGTTCCAAACATCGCCACCACTTTGCGTCCATCAGAAGGCCAGCCAATAGCAGATCCTCTAAATGACTTGGCAGCACTCACGTCCTCAACTGGGAATTACTACATTTTTAACTATTTTTTCTCTAAAAATGATACCGTTGAGGCAAACAAAGAGAACCGACCAGTTGAGAACGAAAATACAAACGAGAAAGTGGATAATGATGTGCAATACAGGTTAGTACTTTTTTTTTAGCCGAAAGAGCCGAAACCCTACTCATAATCTCAGCCTTTGGTGTATCTTTGAATATAGTTTCGGTTACGAAATATATACACATCTCCTTTGGGGTAGAAACCTTTCGACCTTACCTGCATGCGTCTCTAACTTTGAACCTTTCTGTCTGAGTTCCATCGATATGACTTGAATAGTCTGAGGGTTCTAATTCCAACATCATAATTGAGATGAAAATCGATTATTTCTATCACTCTGGTAACCCTATAAAACCATTATACTATCGTACACCGAAGAAGGCTCTCAAAATGGAAATATGACCAGAGCAGAATAAAACCAAAATCGGTAACATTCAAAATATATTCTTTGAAACGGGATGTGTAAAAGATAACATAGGGGTATATTTATGGACCGGGGTACCAAACCCAATATAGCAATGAGCAGTTGCCTCACATACGTTTAAGCTGATGATCCAAATACTTCGCCATCGACAGAATCAATCTTGACATATTGAGGTAACGAGTTATTTTTATAATAGAAGCCACCCTTTAGAATTGACGAAATGAATTGGCAATACTTTTAAAACACGGTGGATATAAGGCTAACAATATTTGGCAGACTAGCCAATTTCTTGCAACGAGCGATTGAGGAGATACATGGCTTAGTAGATACTGCAGATCAGTATACGACTGGATGGGGTTAGGCTTCAAATCCCCGATTTCAAAGTCTCTAAAATACTCCTTTTTACATTAGAGGTCTTCGGCCGCGCTTTAAAAAGAAAACCATAACCGATCCAACACTGGTTCTTCGCATTGGTTCTTTCGCTTAGAACTCGTTTTTGAGTTAGGCGATTTTAATTTTGCGATTTTTTTTATATCGGGGATTTCGAGAATATCCCGTCTATGTGTTCTTCCTACCCTAAGTTATTAACTCTTCATTATTTTTCTTATTTTTCAGCATCCAACCAGACTGTGACAACGTTAGCACAAGCGGTGCCTACTTGGTGCGTGTAGCGTTATACAGTCATCGTCCTTTCATGGTCTATTGTCAAGTTATGTATGATGATGACCACGGCTGGTTGGTAATACAGCAACGTGACTTCGACGACCCACCTATCGACTTCAATCGCACCTGGGCAGATTATCGTGCGGGTTTCGGTGTTATAGATGGCAGTTATTGGTTGGGTCTGGAGAAGATTTGGGCCATAACACACAGCATGTTGCATGAGTTGGCCATTTTATTGCTAGATTTTGATAACAACTTTCGTTGGTATCGCTACGACGCCTTCAGCATTGCGGATGAGGAACAAAACTACACTTTGAATTTATTGGGCCAAAATGGTGGATCGGCAGGTAATAGTTTGAAAGAGAGCAAGGGACAAAAGTTCAGCACCTACGACAGGGATAATGAGGGAAAGTGTGCGGAGAAAATGCAAGCTGGTTGGTGGTATAAGGATTGCGAAGTCGGGTAACCGAATATATATTTTATTAACCTTTGTTTGCAAAAATTTTTCTTTCTTCTAGAAATCTTAACAGCCCGTTCTCTAAGCAATTGACGGCCAACTATGAGGGTGTTATGTGGCCGACGCTTTATAGGGATAAGCCGTTAAGCACCGTGAAAATGATGGTGCGCGCAAGGAAGTACAATGGCAATTAAGCTATAGAGTATAAAACAAGAAATATTTTTACTTATTCTGTTACTAACTCCAATAAATAACTCCTTAAATCGATTAAATCGAGAAAAAAGTAACACCGTTCAATAAAGTTCACAGACCTTCCTAGAAAAGTACTTTTATGTTGCCGACCTTTTAGCAGATCTAATACTATTTGAGAAAGTAAGTGTTGTTAAAAGTTTCATTGAGCTTTGTAGCATCTCAATTTAATTAAGAGAGAGCCTTCTTCTGAGCGAAGCTCGTTCAAGCATTCAAATATACTTCAGAAAGTTCAATAGACGTTGAGGTGAGAGTCCAAGACTTCAATTATTGCTAAACAAGAAAACGGAAGCTACAATAATTTTCTAAAATAAAAAAATACTCCGCATAAGAACTTGATTTTGTCGGACAGTTTGTATGGCAACTATAAGATATAGTGATCCGATATCGACAGTTCCGACAAATGATCAGTATCAATTGGGTAGAAAAAGAAATCTGCAAAATATCTGATCGATATCTCACTCCATCGATTTCAATTATATATAGACATGCATATAGTATGGATAACTCAACTCAGCTTGTCACACTGACCATTATATGTATGTATATGTATATGGATATTTTATACAGTTTCTGACGTTTTCTTCTGGGTGTTACATACTTCGTGATAAACTTAACATACTCTGTTGAGGGTATAAAAATAAGTGATTAGGTGAGTTTGTTGATTTTTCTTCGAAACTCTATTGCACCTTCGAAGAAATTCACAAATGATTTTCTCAGGGATAATCAAACGAGTATTCTTTTCATGGAGAGATTTGAACTAATTGCTCGGATAAATAGGATTAAAGTGTCGAAAACTTCGAACACAAATCGGGGTATTTCTGGAAATGTAAAAACAAATCCTCCGCAGCGGGCCATAGAATAAGTGCTCAGTAGGGATGAAAAAGGTAGAGTTTGGACATTGTGTTTCGAATTATTGAAGGCACAAGTGAAGCATAACTTAACTATTTTCAGGAATTTAGCTAACTATAAAGTTTAAAATTTAAAGCCTGACATCAAATGCAAGAGAATACTTTCCGGAAATCACAAAAAAATAGTTCAGCAGTTCAAGATCCCATACTGATAAGCAGTATCCACTGAGGCACGGATTTCCTTCATCAGCAATTATTCATAGCAAAAGTCTTTCAGAGGTTGGTGGTTTAGTTCTACGAACTCCCGTGTTTTCATTTTATTTGATTTTACAAAGTCGCAGATTCCAGCAGAATTCTACATCTTTAAATTTTAATAAGTGCTGAATGCAGTTACTCTTGAAGAAGGACGATTAAATATCGTATCTAAACTTAAAAAACGTTCTTTAATGAGGAATTATCTGGGTTTTTGGCCTAAAATGCATGAGTCTGGTAGCTTTGTCTATAAATATCAGCATATCTCTTACAAATTTACTTATAGAACCTACGGGCATAGCTCGGTGGGTAATGGTGGTTGGGCAAACACCGACTACACGATCCCACAGATGGCTGGCTGGAGTAAAGGTATGTTAGCTACGCGCAACACTCTAAACATCTATACGGATGACTCGAAAATGGACGATGAAGTTGGTGTGGAAATATACTGTCCAGAGTTAGGCATAAGGCAGCCTTTTAAGTTGCCGAACCACTGCAGTATATTTCCAACTAAGGCCTTTGCTATTGCGAAATCCGCGGAGCTGGCCTCTAATTCACCTGCTGTCAAATCCAGACTGAAAATCTACGTAGACAGCCAAGCAGCAACCTCGGACCGCATATCGGCCAGAAGTGTCTTGGGAAGCAGGCAGCAGTGAAAAGTGTTGCCAGAAGTAAGCAACTCCACTTTTATTCTGTGTCATGTCACAATGGCTTTGAGAGCAGTGAAATAGTGGACGAGATTGCCAAGAATGATGTGCGGCTAAGATCTGAAACGTCAACTTTGGGAAACCTATGCATTCTCTATACGACGAACTTGACAGCTGCAGAATAAACAAAATCAAAAGCCGATGGTACGAGCTACCTGAGTGCAAAACTGCAAAAGTCATTTGTCAAACGGTAGGTCGGTAGTACACAAAATTCCTATTTGCCACTCGATAGAAGAGATTATAGGAAAATGATGGGAATACTGACTGGTCACTGTCTAAAGGCGACACACGCCCGCAAGATGGGCTGACAGATCAAGAAGACTTCAGGAAATGTCTAGAGGAGGACACCAGGAAAATAATGGAGAATCCCTTGTGAACTTATTCCGCATTGACAAAACTAGGCTGTAGGCATCTGGGGTCCATACAGTACGATATAGCAGAGGATGTATCGATAGTGAGGCCGCAGAGCCTGTTAAAATTCGCGTCAAGCACAGGCATCCTAAGCGGTGACTACTCCTCTTCAACTTAGCCAGTGAGCTCCATCTGGTATCGCAAAGGACCAAACTGGTCTATGCGAGGCTTATTGGCCTACCACATTAACCTAACCTAATCTACGTAAGTATTTTAGGTACTTTTGGTATTGGTAATCCAAATGGTACATTACATCGCGCTTTTAAGAAAACTTAAGGCAGACCACTTCAAGCCTTCCCATTAGACTTTGAATTCTAGCTAAGCAGCTTAAAAATGAGACTTCTTTCTCTGGAGCATAGAAAAGAAATGAGTTTCAATCAAAAAATATCCATTGAAGTCAAATTGAATTCTTCTTCAGCGCTTTAATGGTGATGAACACATTTGGTTGAAAAGTTCATTGTCTCACCGAACCACACTCAGCGCAGCACAGCAAAACAATTAACGAATTGAAAGCAACCGCTTGCTGTTGTTGTGCTCGTAGAATTGTCAAATACTATGCGGTGGAAGACGCAATTGGCGAGCGATGCTTTACGATGCTTTGTGTTCCTATTTTGCCTAATGGGTATACATTTCATTTTCGCCAACGACGAGACAAAGCAAATACGAAAAAAAGGACGACAGCAAAAATACACGGAGAAGGTAAATCGTGTGCTGTGTACATGTGACAGTCCATTCAAAGAGGCCTTTTTTTTACATGCCGTCTTCCTCCCTCCCCACATGTGAGTATGTCGCTAGAGTCGGTGCTGCAAATTGAAATGGCTGAAAAATATGCAGAATCCCAGGTAGTAGTTGTGGGTTTGTGAGGCAGTAAAGCGGCCGGGCAGTTAGCCGTTGAGCGACGAGTTAAAGTTGTAGTGCTTTCGAATGAAAATCGTTTCGAGTTGTTTACCTGGAAGATAACGGCCAGAGTGGGCGTAGAGTGGCCCTGGAAACTGCAATTATATTATTGCTTTAGTGGGCTCGTACTTCTGTAGATACTCTTACATACATGCTTGTATGTGGATGTTATGCGTCAGTGCTCAATGTTTGCTCATTCGCATGCACAGAGCTGCATGTCTGAGTGCTCGAATATGGGCAAGTTGGATAGTTTGTTAAATTGTGGATAAGAGAGCGCGTGATGTACTTTTAACTTTTTGGGTTAAATTTGCTTTAAAACAGAAGTAAGGAAGGATGGATATTTAGAAAGTAAAATGTAATAAGTCTTAAGAGAGCTTGAAGATTTCGGTTTATATTTTTGGGAGAGCTTTGTAAGTTAAGGTTTTGAAAGTTTATGAACAGAAATAATGACGTTATCAAGAGACAAAGAAAATTGATGGATACTGTGGGCAAAAAATAGGAACATTTTTTAATTTAAATTACGCGAGAAAACCCATTCGTCGAAATATATTTTTTCTAGGTTGGTATGACTGTCAGTGACATGTGTGCCAAATATCACATCAAAATAATTATTAGTGCTTAGTTTACACTTGTCTTTCTGAAGTACATAAAGGGCTTTCGGTGATCTTTATGATGAGTGAAATTATTCAACAAAGATATTTCTTACTGGTATCCTTAGAATATCGGAAGGATCAATGAAAACCGTTTTGAAATATCATTTCGGCCTAAGAAAAGTAAAAGCTTGATTGATTCCAAAATCACAAAATTTATGTTATGCTTACGACTCAGAAACAGACGAGCAATTGGCCGAATATCATGGCAAAGGTTGAGCCAAAACCGAAAGAATCACATCAAGGCAGGTCAAAAATCAAGGCTATGTTGACAGTTTTCTTCTATTATCGAAGTGTGGTGAACTCCGAATTCCTTCCAATTGACCACTCTGTCAACAAGGAATACTATTTGAATGTTGTGCAGCGTTTGCGAGAAGCTGTTCGTAAAAACCGGATAACTTGATATCGATAATTTGGGCTTGGGTAACGTATTAGATCTATTAAAAATAAATTCATTATTTTCCCAATATACAAATGGCTTCAGTAATCTGTGTCTCACTATATGGCGCTAGAAAGATAAAGTTTTTTTCTCCAAAAAATTTCTCTGACAGTTTTATAATTTTCTGACTCATTTTAGCCAAATTTTCATCAACGAAACTGCAAATTAGGTGGCTGACATGAAAATGCAAAACAAAAAAACAGTTTGGAGCCATTTATCTAATGTGGAATACTAAAGGAAACTTATGTACATGGTTTAGCGCCGAAAACTCTCAAAACTCGATCGTGATCGAATCACGATAAGCTGGCGCAAACTAAGGCTAAACCAGAAGATATCTTCAGGCAGGTTTTGCTATGTGTTTGTTTGGATCGTATAATATAAGCTGCTGCGGAACTCTTAAGTCAGATTTGTGCTGTCAACATTTGGATCGTCTGCAGTAAACAATAGTTGGATTCCATGAGCACAAAGTCAGGCCAACAATATCGAAAGTGACTCGCCAGAAGCTCCTGGATTTAAGTTCTCACGTTTTTTGCATGCCCCTTATATAATATTTCAGACCTGACATCAAGTGCTTACTACCAGTCCTTGTATGTATATGGCGAATGAGTTTGTAGGTCAAAAATTCGCCTCTAGTTAAGCTTGTACAATTCGACTGAAAGGACGCCACGAGAATGGCATTATGAAATTACCTTCAAAATGATAATTTATTTAACTATGTTAAATAAAGGTCATACGTAGTCCAGTAGGCTAATAAGCAGCACAGTTTGACCAGACCAGTGTGGTCCTTTGCGTTACCAGATGAAGTTCCATAATGGAGTCCCTGAGGAGTAGTGTTTCTTAAGAATGCCAGCGCTTGATGGCAATTTCAATACACTCTGTGGCCTTAACATAGATACTTCTTCCAATATCTCACATTTGGGGCCCTCAAATGTTTGAGGCGTATTTCTGTCGAAGCGAGACAAGAGATGCTCCTATTTCGCTGGTGCCTTTCTCTTGCCCTCGATGCCTTTGTCACCTGGCACCCAGGAGAAGTAAATTTGCTTGCAATTGGCGACATACTCCACTGCTGGCCTGCTTTCCAAGAAACTTTTAGCCGATATGCTAAACGAGGTTGAAACTTTGATTGCTGCTTGGCAGTCCACGTAATAAATATTCCCCATGAAATTTGAAGTTTATGTGTTTTCTCTTTAAAAAAAAAAGTAGGGAACCTCGAAATGAATCGCCCTTTATATTCATTAACAAATCTAAAACGAACGTATCTCAGCAGCATGAGAAAGATTCTGCAACTAACAGAGGTTGGCAATGTTTTATGATTTCTACTAGAAAAGAGATATCCAAATTATTGATCTTTTAGCAAGCTGTTCAAAGATAAGGAGAATCGTAACCATTTATTCCCGATACCAATTTTATAACTTTCTCTATCAAGTCGAGCACTTCTGGTATCGCCATCGTACTACAATAAAAGCAACGTATCTTAGACCAAATTCAGTGAATGTATACAATATATTATATATTTGTATGTAGGTATTTAGTGAAGTACCTTGTAGGCTAAATACAAATGGCCTTTACCTCTGCACACGTGTCCGTGCATTAGAGAGATTCGCCAATGTTACTCAGCCAAGGACTTTTCCAAAGAAATAACATCAAAACTTTAGAAAAACACAGGCACACACATACATATACACACATAGACATTCCACCATATGTAACGGTATCGCCGTAACTATTTCGCTGCCAACTTTTGTGGCAACTAAATTTAAGTAACAGTGGGCCATAAAACATTACCGACGCTTCACGCCCACAATGAGTTGCAGGCTCTCAAGGATATCGTTGCCGGCCGTGAGAAGTAGAAAGAAGAAGAAGCAGCCTAGCAGTTGAGCAACAGGAAGGTCAGCTCGACTGCCGGCTAGTCTCTTCACCAGAACTCTTTCCGTTTGCCGTGTTCCACTTTCATATTTTTCTAACTTTTTCTAACTAGTTTTTTTGCGATTTTCGTTATTGTTGTTTTTGTCATTCATATATTTTGCCTTGCTAAATGACCAACGGAGTGAGTTAGAAGTGCGACGGCGTGGAGTAATTTCGTTCGAAATTGCATTGCTTAGCAGCCTCTGCTGCATTCACTGTTGTTGTTGTTGTTGTTGTTGTTGCCTCATTTGCACATAAATTGTACTTTCCATTTGGTTTTCATTTCGGTTTATTTAAGTGTAACCTTTTTAACTCTGCAGTTTGGCAAATTTTCAGATTCTCGCTTGTTAGTGAGTTGCATTAGTTGATATATTCCATATGTTGTTGCTATTGTTGCTTGTAAAGGGTTTGGTTATGCATGCAATTATTTTTGTACATGACCTCGAACTACTATCACTGTTGTTTACATTTTTATAATAAAATATTTTTTTATGCAAATTAATAGAAATGTGTTTGACCAGGGTTGCCATATTTTGTAACGAATATTTAATAAATATATTTTTGTACTGATCAGGGTGGTCATATGTCAAAAAAATAAATTGATTAAAATAGAATTAGATGGTGCTTTTATATAGAAAGTTAATATAGTTCATTGCTATAAAATTAATTTCTGACCAGGGTTGCCATATTTTAGTAAATATATAAACTTATAAAATAAAAATACAAGTAAATGTTGCTTCTTTAAAAAAGTTAATGCAATGCAATGTCATATAAATAAATTTTTGAACAGGGTTGCCATATTTAAAAAAATATTTAAGCGCAATAAAATAAAAATATATAGTGCTTCTATAAAAAAATTAATGCAGTACATTGCCATACAAATAATTTTTTGACAAGGGTTGCCATATTTTGGAAAAAAATTAAACTATAAAATGAAAATTATGGTGCTTCTATGAGGAGGTTAATTATAAATAAATTTATGTATGTACGTAAACACACACATATGTAAGTGGTAAAAAATTTAAGAGTTGCCAATTAATTTGCAAGCTACAGTTCTTGATAAAATACTGTTTTCAAAATTTCGATTTTCAGTTATATCATAATTTGAAATATTAACAATACATATATATGTATGTATAAAAAGGACAGAATTATATTTTTGACCATGGTTGCCATATTTAAAAAAAATTAATCTCATTAAATTTCGAATATATGGTGCATTTGTAAAAAATATTAATACAGCAGTTTGCAGTCACATATATGAAAATACATTTTTAGAGTTGCCAATTAATTTTTTTGCATACATTTCTGATAAATATTTTGTGACAAGTTTTTTTCTTAGAAATATCATACTTTGTATTGGAAAAATTTTATATAAAAGGAGTAAGAAGCAGAGGAAGAGGAAGACCTCCACACTACATTGGATCGATCAGATGGAAAAGGACCTGTTCGCACTTGGTATCTCGAATTGGTGCCAAATAATGAAAATAAGAAACGACTGGCGATCTGTTTTAATCGGCTATAACCACGTAAGCAGTGTCTACGCCAGTAAAGAAGAAGATATTGAATCTCAAGTTGTAAAATCAATTATGTCAATTTTTCCAAGGGGTTGATTTCAGCACATTTAGTCACCTTAAGCAATACAAGAGTGTATCTGTGGACGCCTTTGGACCAACGTAAACGTCGTGAATTTGCTGATTTTGTCTTGAAACAACTTGAAAACGATAACGATTTTTTTTAAGAAAGTCCTCTCCGATGAGACATACTTTCATCTGAGTGATACGACAAATAAATAAAACTGGCGATTCTGGTGTGAAGAAAATCCACAAATCGTTCATAAACAACCATTACATTCACCCAAATTGACAGTTTGGTGTGGTTTTTGGACTGGTGGAATTATCGGTCCATACTTCTTTCGAAATGAAGCTGGTGACGCCATAACTGCCAGGGGAGAGCGTTATAGATTGATATCGATATAGATCGCTGATAACCAACTATTTATGACCGCAATTGGAAATGACAACATCTGATTCCAACAAGTTGGGGCTACGTGCAACACAGCAACCTACAACAACCGAATTATTGCGAGAACATTTTGGAGATTCGATTATTTCAAGAAATTGTGACATTGAATGGCCTCCGAGATGTTGTGATTTAACACCATTAGACTACTTCTTGTGCGGTTATTTGTAGTCATTGGTCTTTAACAATAAACCAGGCTCTCCTCAAGCTTTAGAAGCCAATACTGAACGTGCTTTTCATGACATATGACTTAATTTAGTGAAAAAGTACTTGAAAATTGTGTTCATTGAATTTCTTCTGGCAAAGGAAGTCGTGCATGTCATTTGAATGATGTTATCTTCAGAACTTAATTGAATAGATGGTACTTCTTAAATAAAAAGATTTGAATTACTTTAGATAAAATGAGATTAATATCCACTGGGGCATATCGATAAATTTCCATATCCTGCCAGTTGCTAATGAGGCGATGTGATCTTTATTTGGAAACATGGTTCCAAGAGGCTTATCCTACGACTACAGACAGTCAATTACCAGCTGTTTTGGAATTTCAAGCTCCCTGTCGCAGAACCGGCAATTTGCACAAGAAACTAATCGCATGTTATGTAAATGCTTCTTGAGCTGACAGTGACCGCTGTGGAATGCGACAAGTAGCCTGTGTTTGCCCCTAGGGATGTTGATATTTAAACCTGCTGCGGTTGTAACTACCCATTAGCAACTAGACATGGCGCATGCTTGGAATTGTTATCAATACCTCTCTGTCTCTATATTCCTTCTTTCTTGCGGAGCAGCTTTAAGTGCCACTTGGCTGTCTGTCGGGTATACGTTCGTTGCGACAGTTGCGTTGAAGGTTTATCTCTATGCACTGACTTATGGCAAAGACCTCTGTTTGAAATATGTTTGGAAAAGTTCTCATGGTCATGGAGAGTTTGGTGCCCGGTGCTGCGACTCCTGCATCAATTCCGTTTCGAGAAGTCGGTGTATCACTTGATTGTACTATCCTTAAGCAGTAGCTCGAGAGTGTAATCATTCGATTCAGCCATACTGCTAAGGTAATCTTGAACTTCTTGGTGAAGCTTACCATTTTGGTATTGCTGTCCCTTGGGAGAAGAGCCAATGGTTTTACTTGAATTTCCTTAACAAATAGTTTGTTTTGGTTTGAAAAGAAATCTTATTGGAAATCCCTGTATATTATTAAATATTTTTAGAAAATTTTATAATTTGGTTGTGAAGATTTTGAGATGAAATAAAAACAATCACATTTTAATTGTAGAGAACTAAAATGGAAAACTTTCCTGAACTAATTTTTGCTCAGTAATTGGAAGGTAGAAGGGGCTTCGTTATGAAAAACTCCCGAAAAAATTCGTCCTTGTATGTATGTGTGTATGTAAAGGTCTAAAAGTACATATGTATGAAAATAAAATATTAAAGCCAAGCAATAAAGAAATGTGCTGAATTAGAACCGCCATCAAATTGACATAATACCGAATTACGGTAAACACACAAACATCAGGGATGCTTAACAAATGAATGAGAATGAATTGTGCAATAAACAAATTGATACAAGCAAGCAGATGCAGCACAGTATACACATGCATACATAGAAGTATATACATACAAATACATATATGTATATATACGTGCAAGTATGACTGTGTGTATGAAAATCGGTACATTGGAAAACACCAGCGGATATGGATATTTTTGGTGTCCTTAGCAATCCACACACAAAAAGCACTCGCATACAAAGCATGCAAAGCTCAGCTCAGCAGGTGAATTGCGCACACACACACCCATATTTGTATGCATGGGTATGTGTTTGTATGGCAACATGGTTTAAATGAGCGCACCGCAATGGCTTCCAAATAAATCGATGCGAATAGAAACTCGGAATTTCATGGAAAAGTAACAAAGCAAAGCTGCACAGAATTCTAACAAATGCTAGCGGGGGGCCTGCACTCTTCTAAAGAATTGCAAATGCATGCATATATATACATACAATAAATACATAGATGTGTGTGTGTGTGTGTGCACATGTGAATGGACCATTGCGCAACAATAAAACCTATTTGGCAACCTTGACAAATCGCTAAATGGCCGCACATGCACACAGCTACAAATACATATATATATTTGCAAATGTGTATGTATATGTGTGTGTAAGGACTATATTTACATATGTTTTTTGATACTTTATAGGAAAACAAGTAAGCGAGCAGCTTGATTTCGCTTTCGATTGATTTCTTAAGCACAAATGGAGATGTATGTGTGTGTATGTATGTTTATATTTATATATGTAGGTATTTTCCAAGAAATTTATGTAAATCATTTCTTTACGCCGGTGATTTAAGAGCCGACATTAATAAAAATGTGTGATGACTGTTTGACATATATTGGAGGAAGTTATACCAGGCAGCATTATTGAAGGCCGGAAGAAAGATGTGCATTTCTATATACATACATATGTATGTATATACATAGATATATAATATATACTTTGATATGTTTCTGGGAACTTTGTTATACGGTCTTTTTTGAAAAAACGCCTAGGTGTGAAAGAACTTTTGGTGCGTTTTCGATATCCTTCAATCGAGATATATTACGACGAATTCTATAAATAAATCTCATAAGCACGAACGGAGATAAATAAATATATAGGTACGGATTTTAAATACAAATATTTTACAGTTTTTATGGTATGTCTATAACGTATTTCACAGAAAAAAAAAAACAACAAGAAACCGTTAATTTTGACTGCACATTGGTATAAAATTTAGAAAAAGATCGCTATCTTCATTTTGATCGACCAGTTTGTATGACATCTATATGATATAGTGCTCCGATCTGGAAAATATGTGCAGATATTAAATCTTATTCTTAGAAAATAATTCATACCAAATTTTGTGTGGATATCTTGTCAAATAAAAAAGTTTTTCATACAAGGACTTGATTTTAAACAATCAGTTTATAGGACACCTATATGCCATAGTGGTCCGATATCAACAATTTGTTTGGATATTATGCCATTTCCACGGACAATAATCCATGCCAAATTTTGTGTGGATATTTTGTAAAATAAAAAAGTTTTCCATATAAGAACTTGATTTTGATCGGCCAGTTTGTGTGACAGGTATATGCTATAGTGATCCAATCTGAACAATATCTTCTGAGATTGTAGCATGATTTAGGACTATAGTCCGTGCTAAATTTTGTGAAGATATCTTGTCAAATAAAAAAGCTTTTCATACAAGGACTTGATTTTTACCGATCAGTTTGTATGGCAGCTATATGCTATAGTAGTTCGATATCGGCGATCCCAACACTTAAGCAGCTTCCTGAAGAGAGAAGGTTGTGTGCAAAATTTCGGATCGATAACTCAAAAACTGAGCGAATTTGGATGCGTATATACAAACAGACGGTCGTGGCTAAATCGACTCAGCTCGTCAGGCTGTCGGTTTACATTATACTAATCCATCCAACAAAACTATGAATACTTCCACCACATTTTTTATTTCTTCCAAGTGTTCAGCAATTAAAAAATTGCACATACTATTAGTACATACTGTAAGAAAAATTGTGGACTAAAGAATGCGCCAAGATCAGGACGCCCAAGGGCAACCACTGCTCGCGAAGAGACTAAAACACACAGAGAAGTAAAGAAAGGCCCGACTAATACAGCCCGATTTACTCAGCCGAGCCTTCAAACAAATGTTTTTGAGGAAAGAATTCAACCGATTGCGACACAAAAAGATGGTTATTCCAGCCGCTAAAAGATCGAAAAGTCTTTCATCAACTAAAATAACTTGAAAACGCGATTGGAATTGCCAGAAAGTACTTTCAAATGCCGCTAAAGTTTTTGAAAAAAAAATAATAATAATTTGAAGTTATAAGAGCAAATTCGAATTAAAAATTACGAAAGGCGGAGAAGAAACTTGACGAAAAAGTCGTGAGAGACGCCAAAGTAAGTGCCTCCAAAGCAGCATAAAGTTCGGAGATGAAAATGTTTTAGTTTTACTGCAGAGGTCTATCAAATCTATTAATAGTCGAAGACAAAATGATTGGAGTGTCCTACGTACAGATCCAGAGCACAAATTTAGAGCCAGCAGCGCGAAAAATGGAATTACAAGATAACTTTATATACCAGCAGAACAATGACCCCAAACATTCAAGGCGGGCGGTGAAAGAATATTTTGATAGATCTCCTACCCCGGCCTACCCAAAGCCGTGCCTAAAATTCTATTGAGCATTTATGACAATATTTGGATGGTAAGCTAGACCGATCTCCTTGCCGTTCCAATAAGCAAGAGATTTTTTAACAAAGTTAAGGACTCGTGAGAAAACATATCAAAATCGCTCCTCAAAATTTGGTAGACAACATGTCTTGATGTGATTTTGACAATGTGTCCCACCCAAAGTGTCATCAGTGTCCTCACGGCACGGAAGAAAAGGAATGTGGTGGCTCCAGTATGCAGATGGATAGAAACTGTACTGCGTACTAGGATAGCTGAAACCACTCTGGCGAAGAGAAAGATTCGTCTTGGTACTAGAGGGTTTGCTTAAAGGGTGGAGTTCTATCCTCCTTACTATGACGCCTAGTAGTAGATGAGCTCTTTGAGTTGCTTAAAAACAATGAGATTCGATGCCGAGGGTACGCTGAGCACATTGTTATAATGGCACGAGGTAAATTTTAGAATACTCTCTGCGACATAGTCCAAAAGGGATTACATCTGGCTAAGGTTAAACATCAACTCGTCAAAATCAATCGTCGTTCCTTTTACAAAGCGAAGATCTCTTCCAGGCTTGAGACCCCCAGGAATTAACACTGTCTACAGCCACCAAAGCCCTCATGATATGCAGATGCCTAGACGGTAGATCCTGGCGCTGCATGCCAGGTATCATCAGGGGGTATACATATATCAGTCTTCGGTAGGTCTACAACTATCGAAGTTGTAAAGACTCGCTTACGTCTGCTCTTCAGGGACAATGCACACTTGCCCAACCGCAGCACTTGAAGTCTTGCTAAAGCTCACACCACTTCATCTAGTGATCAAACAGGCAGACGGGTATAACAAAGAAATGAAGGTCTTAGAGGAACACACACCACTGGCCCTACTTCCAAGAGACGGTGTTACGAAGGGGGTAAACTTCACAAAGAAGTTTTAAGTTGCTCTGGGAAGTAAGATGGAGGGAAGTAATTCCATATTCCACATACTACTCAGGGGCAGCTCTGTGGGTCCAGTGGTACACTGATGGCTCGAAGGCCCAGCAAAGCATTGGAGCAGATATTGCGGGACCGCATACCAAGCTACCCATACAAATGGAACGTTTTCCGAGCATCTTTCAAGCAGAAGTCTTTGTAACAAGTCAGTTTTAAGAACTGAAAGAAAGCGCTACGTTAACGGTTATCTATCTGGTTAAGACTTTTTAAAGATTTTAAGAGAAGATTATTTGATTACGTAAATTATTGAAGCCATGTTGGAAGCTAAATAGGAGTCCACTTTTGAGCCAGGATTCTATTTAAATACAATTAATATGTTCTTTCGAAGACTGAATGAAAAGGTAAGGGAACCGCAATCGACCTTCAGCAACGAGAATCAATTTAAAAAACTTTATTTTTCAACAACTCCTAACTCTTTTCAAATATTAGTATATACTTAGAAGACTAGCTTAACACCCCACTGCTCGCAATATACCTCACCAAGATCTCAAGCACTTTTCCCAATACCTAAAACTTTCTTTTATTTAATGCTCAACCAGGTTCATCACTTTCCTTTAAAAATGGTATTATTTCACACAGCAAATCAATTCAACACTTTGATAAGGGTTACCATTTAAGTAATTTAAATGGAAGTCGAAAACTAAATTTGGAAGTGAAAACCTTCAACAACAAAATGCACACTTCAACGCCTATAAATATACGACGATTTCGAATGCCAGCAACAATCAACAGCAGTTGTCATTTTGACAGCTCACTCGCACCCTCTAACCGTATCGCCTAAAGTAAACGGTAAATATATGTATGTATATATATATTTTTTAATATATTTGAGTACTTCATACCTACACATTTCAATCACTAAGTATGTCGGCATGTTCAAACCTCATCTGTTCGCAGACAGTCAATCTCCTGCTTATTTCTGCTTTTTTGCTCTAAATCGAGCAACTGTCAGCTTTTTGACAGCTAAAGCTTTTACTGTTCTGCTCACTCAATTCGGCGAGTGAAATTAAATTGACAGTTGCTCAGTTGATTTGAATGTGGTTAACAATGTTTTACGTTGTTTTAAATCTCTTTTAGAACAATGAAGTAATTTTAATCTTCATACTTTTGGAGAAAGTCTTTTTGTTCAATTCAAAAATGTTTGTTTTCAAGCAATAAATGGAAAGCTATTATTATAATTTTTAAGCAATTTCTTTCTGCCTTAAGTTGTCCTATGTCTCATGTATTTTTAAGTTTAAATGTGCTGGTTCCAAGATCTTGTAACTGAAACAAATGTTGCCGCACAACTACAATTTAACTGCTGTTTACTTGCGGGTTCTTACGCCTAAATCCACGATTCTTGACTTGTCACCGTGAACAAATGTTTTTTACAATCAATGCAATATTGAGTCATATTCTGGTCCTATTAATGTCCATAGTTGTCTCAATCTCACGGTAGGACTCATGACGATCTTACAACATCAGCTGCCACGCTGCAACAAGAGTTTCCGGAATAGCAACTGATTTTGGACGACCTTCACGAAATCCATCTTGGAATGATCTACGACCTCGATTGCATTCACTGTACCATCGATAAACACTAGTCCTGGATGGAGCTTCATCGGCAAAATTTTAAATAAATATATTGATGCGTTGTTGCTGAGTATATACACGCCAAAAGTTGTAAAAAAAAAATAAATTAAAATTTTTTTTCGTCTTCAAGTAATTTTTTTTTTAAATTTTAATTCCACTTTTGGTCGAGAAGAATATTTTAAGTGACTGTAAACAAAACAAATAGCGCTTGTATGTGAAAACGTTCTGCGTATGCATGACATTAAAAATGTCAAACTTTACGATAAAGTTATAACTTGCCAAATCGCAAACTAGGGTGCAAAATACCGAAATATAAAGGCAACCTGCGTAACAAAAATTTATCTAAAACCGTGAATAAGTTTCGTAAAGATTGCCAGCTTCCCGTGCAAATATTTATTATTATCGAATATAATTTCTTCGAAGTAATTTGTATAAAATCCCGTATAGAAAAGTTAAAAACATTAATTTGAAAGAAAAATACTTTTAAAGTATTAAACTGAGGCATTTACGTAAAGAGCTGCCACAGAAAATTCGTCTTCAAGTAATAAGAGATATTTTTGGAAGATTTATAGAAGTGAAATATTAAAAAGTATGTGCTAAGAAAATATAAAATTATATTCAGTCATACAAAAATAGAAATATTTTAAAAGAATGTTGCCACTGTTTTCGTATTTTTATTTGAATTAATTTTCAATTTAGTTTTAATTTTAATTTCAATTTTGGTTTATTTTATTTTAAGTTTAATTAAAAAATGTATTGAATAAAATTTTTCGAATAATTCCATAGAGTTGCCACCTACTTGAATTGCAATAAAAATATTTAAATATGTAAAGCAGAGTTCGAGAATATCAATATCAAAGCAAAGTGTTGCCACCTTTTTTGAAATTTTAGATTAATTTTTTTTATTATTGATAACAAGGTTTCATAATAAATAATTTTTTTTTGCTTTGTAGAGTTGCCACCTAATTGAATCGCAATAAAAAAATAAAAGCAAAGTATGGTAAGTTCAATATTGAATCGAGATCGAGAATATCAATGTCAAAGCAGTGTTGCCACCTTTTTTGAAATTTAAAATTTTTTGTTATTGATAATAGTATTGCATAAGTTCAATATTGAACTGTACAGTTCTAGACTATCAATGTCAAAGCAAACTGTTACTTTTTTTGTTGTTTTACTGTTGTTTTTTTTTTTTATTTTTTATTGATAACAACGTGTTTAAGTTCAGTGTTGAACTACAGAATTTGAGAATATCAACTTCATAACAAAGAAAGGAGTTGCCACCTTCTTGAAATCTTAGCTTTAAATTTTTGTATTATTGATAACAACGTTTTGTAAAAAACTATTTTTTTTTTTGTTTTGTAGAGTTGCCACTTAATTCAGTCAATGTAAAACTATTCGAGAATATCAGTGTCAAAGCAAATTGTTGCCACCTTTTATGAAATTTGAGATTTAAAATATTTTTTTATTATTGATAACAACGTTTTATAAAAAAAATAATTTTGTTTAGAGTTGCCACGTACTTGAATCGCAATAAAAATATTTTAATATGCAAAGTATGATAACTTCAATATTGAATTGTAAAATTCGAGAATATCAATGTCATAACAAAGCAAGGTGTTGCAAAAGCAATTTGTTTTGAAATATGAATTTAAGCAATATGGCAGGGTTGCGAGCTTAGTTTTAATAAACTCAACAAAGGAAAACAGAATTTTGGAGCCTAAGAAAAAATTATAAGCCATTGAGTGCAATTCTGAAAAAAAAATTTTTTTTGCGTTTTTTTTGCAGAGTTGCCATGTGCATGTTTTTAAGTAAAACAGTTAAAATACTTAAATATGTAACCAGGTATTAAACTAGTAGAGGCTGCTTTTTGAACAAATTTTTAATTTTTGATAGGGTTGCCACCTGCTACTTTAATGGACTAAATTCATTCAGAAATTTTTGGTTCAATGCGAAAATATTCCTAAGCTTTTAGTTCTTAAAAATATAATTAAAAGTACTTCAAACACAAAAAAACTAAAATATAAGTTGGTTTCATGAGATTTTAGCATAAATTTTCGTAATTCAAAATTTTGCGCCATAACTTTCAAAATTTGAAAATTTTCTACGAAGCTTCCTGCTACATTGCAGTGCATTAAGCCATTAAATTTTTGTCGCTCTCTCGAAAGTATCCCATTACTTTCACTCTACAAACTGTCTAGCGAAAAATTTTAAAATTTACGCACACACGCTCTCATACACACAAACGGCACACAACTTTCAATCGAATTAAGTTACCAGCAGCATAAAAGGCGAAACTGCTAAAACAAAAGACGAGCAGAAAAAGAAAACGAAAAGTGGAAAAGCAGCAAACAAACTCACAACTGGCTCGCAACACCAACAACAACAACAACAGCAGTGAGCGTTCTAAGGTCAGCAGCAGCGCCTGCAAGTGATGGCAGGTGCCGTTGTGGCGTTTATTGTCTGTCCGTTGTCCTTTAGCAGGAAAATTAAAAGCGTTCAACACTTTTCCAAAGTTTGCATTGTTAAACATTTGATTTTTGTACAATTTAATTCTGCCTTTTCAAACGGTGCGGATATTTATTTTAAGAGCCCCTGTACTTTTTTACACCCAACCGTAAACTTTTCTGTGACAGACAATACGTCGGAGGAAGAAAAGTTAAATCAGTTTTTTTTGTGCAGCATGAGCGATGCAGAGCTTATTAGTTGAATTATGCTGTGTAGTGTAGAATGTAGACTGAAGATTAATAAAAAAAAGTTAGTTGTTGTATTGTTTCAACGCAGTTCCATGCCGCTGTACTTTAGATACTTTTCAGCTTCTGTAGTACTAAACTTTTTATGTAGCAGTCGTAAATCGTAATAAAGTCGCGCTTGAGTAATTGTTAACTTCAAGGACACCGACAGTTTACTCCCCATAAATGGCGGCGGTAAAATTATGACTACCTAAACTTTTGCATAACGATGGCAAGACCGCCGTCTCTGCAGAGACTGCAACAAAATGATTGAGCGGTGAGTTTGGAAGCCAAAAGTAACAAGAAAAAAATCAAATTAATTCCCTCAACATTAAAGACCTGTACGTTTAGACCCCTAACAGTAATTACATCTAGCCTGCACTGACGTTTGCCCTAATACTTCTTGAAGCTTAGCACAGAATTTTTAGCCAAACAACTCTGACCTAGTAACTACCAACACATCCAAACCAAAGAAGTCTGTATTTATGCCAATGGAATACAAAATTATTGAGAAAAATGTTACCGCTACGAGTTTAATAATTCATATCTGTCGTACCCAGTCAATCGCTAATAAGCAGTTCACTTTTCGTAACAAAAACTTTGACTTCATTCCAGTCGAGCTGACCAATTTCTTAGAGAATGGAACGGTATGAAATATTTAGGCTACAGTAGGAAGAAAAAGTTTTGAGATAAAATCTTTCATAGTTCTTAGTCTTATAACCCAGCGTTTGGAAGAGAAGTTTCCGGAATTATAACTCAATAATATCTCAGTATTATAACGTTTAAGAAAAAAAGAAATCCATTACTTTTCGAATAGGTGGCTTTAATAATACTTTTCAAAGATGTCAAAGGTCAAGTAGATGCCTAACCTAAAGACACAGATCATATCTATACATCGCTGAAATTGGTTGAATGTTCCCTGCTATAAAAGAGAATGCTTTAAAACTTCGACATTACCTCACTGGTTTTGCTCTACTTAGCTTATGAAGGTAAAATTTACGAGGTAAAGAATTTGAATAAAATCTTTCAGAGTTCGAGGCCTTTTTAAACTTAATTTGGCACATCTGCAAAACAATATTACAACTCGTGCGTCAGAATCTGCTATCTTTACCGATTGTCCAGTGAGAATTTCATGACATTTCATTGATTAGAAGTAAAGTTATTGCGTTTTAAGTGTCAATATGTTTGTGTTATCGGAGCGAAAATGAGCTTCGAACAAAGAGCCAACATTAAATTTTGTTTTAAGATTGGTAAAACTTTTACCGAAACGTTTCAATTGATGAAACAAGTTTATGGCGATGATTATCTATCCCGTGGCAGAGTGCACGAGTGGTTTTAACGTTTTCAAAGTAATCATGAGACATAAATGACGATCAACATGTGGGCCAATCAAAATCCGTGAACACCGGAAATTCCATCGAAACTGTGCGTGAATTCATCAAGAATTAGCCGAAATCATCATTGAAATTCATGGAAATGGAATTGAACATCTCCAAAACATCGATTTATCGCATTTTGACTGAACATTTGGGCTTACGAAAGGTTTGTGCACGGTTTGTTCCGCACAAATTGACTGACGACCAAAAATTGCTCTGAATCCAACATTCGATCGACGCTTGTGACCGATTATTTGACCAAAAATCACATTTTAACCATTAACCACTCCCCGTATTCACCTGATATGGCACCGTGCGACTTCTTCCTTTTCGGAAAAATGCATCTGCCCATGAAAGGAAAGCGTTATGCTGATGTAGAGTCGATTCAAAAGGCGGCCATACTGGCCAACGAGCTAAAACACTCGTTCGACATGCTTTTGGACCGTGCAAAAAGCTGTATTGAAGCAGAAGGAGACTATTTTGAATAAAATAAATTGATCTTGCCGAAAAAAGGCATTTGTTCTGTTTTTTTTTAAGTTCTGTTTACTTTGGAAGGCAGCTTGTATATAAGAAAGTTCGCTTTTTGTTTACCTCAGTATCTAATTTTGATCCTACCTAAACCTCCATTGAGAAATTCTTAAAAGAGGATTGTCAAACTTGTATCATGAATTTATGCGTGTTGCCTTAATAGACTTACTCTAAGGCTAAAAAATCGGCACGCGCCCTCCTATGCTTTAACCTCGGGTCCAGTTTAATAATAACAGGAGTTCACAGAAGACCCCATTGGTGAGAGATTGCGGACAGTAGAGTGCAAAGTAAGCTGAAGTAAAGTTAATTCTGTACATATTTTTTCCAGCGAAGCCTTTGACTCCACACCACTGGCACCACACTCGTCTACTGGACAAAATACGAAGTTGTTAAAAAGGCAGTGTTCCTTTGCAAATACTTTTTAAAAAAGATACAGGTTAATTGAAGCATATAATACCTACACGAGACAAATAAAGGTCTGATCCAAAATACTCCTCTTACTATATGTAACACAGAACATTAAATATAAGGTCAAATAAAAAGAAGTTCCTTATTTTTGACAGTGAATAGTCGTATTTTTCAAGCTTCTCTAAAGACGAATTTTTCACCAGAAAATTCATTCGCCATGGACAGGAAGAGGTAGTAATTTCTTCGGCCCAGGTGGGGACCAGGTAAGGAGACTTCATAAGAATATCCCGATGAATGTGGTCTTGATGGAATACAATTATTCTTCTATTGGCTAAAACTGGCCGCATATGAGCGACTACTTCCTTCAAACAGTCCATTCGTTGATAGTACGGGTCCGACTTAAGTTAGATGTAGTGTTTATGATTCCCTGCTAACCTCACCGAACACATAGCAAAACCCTTCCTGTCCATCACGCCTGGCTTGGTCAACTCCGAGCATTTTTGTTTGATAACTGAACCATGTTTCATCATCAGTAACACTCCCCTTCAAAAATTTATGAGTCCTTTAGTTTTTTTTGCCAATTCGTATGACTCCCATACATCGATCTTCTTTTTTTCTTTTTGTATCCAACCTTTTTTTAAAATAGATAAACGGTTTTTTTTATGCAATCCTGTTTTCATAACGATCAGACACGACGTTCTCCATTATTTTATCGCCATCTTCGACAATTAACCCTACAGAGCGTGGTGAGGTTTTTTTTTAATTAAATGAATGGAATCCATGAAACCAAAATTGCCGTTCAATTGGCTGTAAAAATTCAGACCATCTTTGACACGTGCTCAAGCAACACCATGTTGAGTAATCACAAAACCGCCTAGGAAGTTGTTTTTGTGGGGAATCTGATCTTTTTAAGCCTTCATAACGTAACTCTATGGAACTTATACAATGCGAGATAAATACGTTTCCCATGGTGGACTTTACACCAGAGAAATCTTATTTTTGCAACTTTAGAGGGGATGATATACATATATATATAGAGGTTTTCAGTAATATGTAAATAATATAATAGTTATATCAATAGGATAATACTGGACAAATATTGTCTCACTATAATTCTTTGGTCGATCCTATTAAATTTCTAGATAAAATTCTGTTGTTTTTTATATCATCTGATCACATTTAAATATTTGGCCTTAATCTTTGGAAATTGAAATTGAGGACACAAAGAAAATGCTTGAAAACTTAGTTGAAGACCCTAAATTCATCAAATGCCATTACAGGACACGAAACTGTCAAACAATTTAGTGAATGGCGCTCCAAAAACGTTTCGAAACCGAAAAAAAATAAAATTCGCAAAGAGTACAAGGGCTTTTAAAAAATGTATGGATTTAGCGTTGACTAGCTTGCATTGGTTCAAAAGCTTATTTTGAATGTGATAATAAAGATTTGTATTGAAATAAGTGAAAATGTATTTTTTGATGTCAATCCGGGTCAAATTTGATCAGATGTGAGGCACTTAAAATTTTGTATTTTTAAGAAAGCTCTTGCTTAAGCTTAGCCCTGGATTGTTAAGCGTGTTGAGAGCAGTGTTGCAAAAGCTTTTCTTTAAAACTTTGCAGCTTTCACCCTTAAACTTTCACCCTCCTCGTACGAAAAGTCAAATATGGATCGTCATTTATCCATACATCACACTCAATTTGATTAATTCACAGACGTACATTTGTATCATATACATGCATATAGTATATCGAAATGATTGAATGTGAAAGTATATTTAATATTCTCTGTACTCACCCGTGACTCGGTAACCATATATTCGGCAGTGAGCTGCTGCGCCAATAGCGTTCTCTCAAATGTGGCATGCCGCACGTTGCAGTTGTGCTGGTTGTTCTTGTTGGCAATGGTTTTGCATGTTTGCCAAATACTGATGTTGATGTTGCGGTTTTTGTTTTTGTTGTTGTTGTTGCCATTACTTTAACTGCAGCTGCCGGTCTAGATTTGTTAGTTTTACAAGCATTTGCCACCATGTTGCCGCTACCAATGCATATTTGTTGCAAACACAAATAGAAAATTTGTAATTCGTTAGAAATGCTTGTAGTATATATGTATATATATATTTATATTGTACATAAATATGTATGTATGCTATTGTTGGCGCGTGAAGTTGAAAAATGAAATGTTGGCGATTTTACAAATGGATTTTTGAATTTTATGCTGCAGCCTTAGTATGTATGTTTGTATGTTTGTCTGTATACACATGTCTATATGTTTATATCCTGTTCCGTGTTGGAATGTTTTATAGCGGTTTTGTGGATTTTTTAATGCGCCGCTATTTGAATGAAACAATTCTGTTTAGGACTTTGGCGGAAATGGCAATAGCAAACATACACACACACATACATACACACATACATATGTACATATATGAACTTAAATACTGTATGTGTGAAGTAAGAGGCGAGAAATTTATATTGAACCCACTGAAGAGCAAGTGTATACGGGCAGTTTGTTGTGGTTTGTTGAAAAATGTAAGCAAGTAAATGACAATTAGTGCAATTGACAGAGTTTGTGTGTTTTTGTTGTGGCTTTGTGTGTTCGCCTAGATGAGTTATATTTTAAGTTCGTGTAAGATGTGAAATTGCAAATGCTATAGGCGAAGACTGTATCGATATAAAGTTAACTTAAAAAATTTTTCTAAAAATCATGTGGCAACTCTGTCACAAAAAATTATAAATAAAATATGCATACACAATTTTCGTTTAATTTTTGAAATATTTAATATTGTTTCACACTTTTTAGATTTTTTTGGGTAAGTCTATAATTTTGCCCTAGTTGGCAACTCTGTTCAAAAATATATTAACTAAACCTTTTTGATCGAATATTATGAATACAGTTTTGAAACGTCCTATGCGTGAATTTTTTTTTAATATTAATTCTTTTTGAAAAATATGGCAACTCTGTTAATATAATTTAGGAATTAAGCATAGCCACAAAATGTATCTTTAATTTTCGTAATATTTTATACTTATATACATACATACATATGTATGTATGTATGTATGTATGTTCACTTATAGATTTGTGTTTTAAATATTTAATGTTATTAAAAAATATGGCAACTCTGATAAACAATTTTTGCACAAAGCATTGCTACACAATTTTTGTTAAATTTTCATAGCAATAAACATTCGTATACCTACATTTGTACATACATACATATATGTAATGTATATACTTAGATTTGTGTTAAGCCACTATTTTCCTGCAGTTGGCAACTCTCTTCTAAAATATATCAAATCAACTGTTTTGAGCGAATATTAATGAATACAGATTTCAAGCGTACCATGCGTGAAATGTTTCTTTTTAATTAGAAGTCTTATTAAAAAATATGGCAACTCTGTTCAAAAATATGTTAAATAAAATTTGTAATCGAATATTAAAGAATACAGTTTTGAAGCGTCCTATGCGTGATTTTTTTTAATATTAATTATTTTTAAAATATATGGCAACTCTTTTCAAAAATATATTAAATAACCTTTTTTGATCTCGAATATTAATGAAAACAGGTTTGATGCTTCCTATGCGTGCTATTATAATATTAATTCTTGTTCAAAAAGATGGCAACTCTGTTAATATAATTTTGGAATAAAGTGTAGCCACAAAACTTTTCTTTAATTTCGTTATATTCAACATAGATTTGTTTGGAAAACTACATCATTTCGGCAGCTGGCAACGCTGTCAAAAAATATATTTTGATAAAACTTGTCGAAAACTTTTTTGGTCGGTTATTAAATACAGCTTTGAAGTGTTTGATTAGTAAAATGTTTTATTGTAATAAAATATATAATGCTGGCAACCCCTTTTGCTTTTTAAAATAATTTTTTAACCGAATTTCATGACTGCGTTCTTTATTACTCTTTCGCTCAAATAATTTTAAAGGTTAAAAAAAAAGGTTTGGTTCTAGAACATCGACATGTAACTACCAATATAGCGACCAACGTTGCCGAATCGGATCATTTGGTTCAAATATTGTCTTCACATTATCACGATCAGCCGATAAGTTATCCAAAGGATATATTGAACTTTCGATAACATTTCGAACTTGAAGGAGGTGGGCGGCCAAAAAAATTTGAAGATGAGGAACTAGAAGCATTACTAAATGCCGGATGTTGCCAAACACAACGAGATCTTAGAATTTATAGGAGCCAAGTCTCAAGCAGTCATTTCAATGTATTATATCTACGTATATTACGATAACCTTAAATGAAAAAAATTGAAGTTTGAAACTTGACCAACCAATCAAATCAATGGCAACGACACCAAGGTTATGCTCTTTATCAGGGAGGGATCAGACTGATGTACTCGTATTATGAAGTTATAAAACAATGGGAAACCATCAACAAGGAAGGTTAACGACAATAAGTCATCCAATCGGAGCAAGCGATTGCCGAAAAATCTGAAATTTGCGACTGTCCACGAGGTAATTTTCCAATACGACAACGATCGGCCCTGTGTTGCAAGACCGGTTAAAACCTATTTGGAAACAGCGGCTGGGAAGCTATGCCCTACCTGCCTTATATCCGAGGCCTTGGCCCTTCAAACTACTATTTATTCCGGTCGAAATAGAACGCCTCCACGGAGAATGCGTTTCTCATCAGAAAAGAATATATTGACTGACTAAGCGTACTGTTCCCAACAACATTACCCATCTTGTAGACACAGCATTCAATTCATTATTGGATAAAATTTGACCGAATAGACCACGGATATATAGGAGTGTATACAAAGTCCGTGGAGAGTCGACTCAGCGCCGTTCGCAGCAACTCGGACTGACGTATGGGACGACTTGGGGCATTTTACGTCGATATCTTGAATTGAAAGTGTACAAACTACAGCTTGTGCAAGAACTGAAGCCGTTCGACCTTCCCAACTGAATGATAATAAACATTGCCCATTAAATTTGAAGTTTCTCTGTACTTTATTTTAAAAAGTAGGGAACGTCGAAATGGATCACCCTCTACTTATATGATTCCTCTAACCACTAGTATATATTATATACAAATTCGCTACTTACCCATAAAGTCCTACATCCTCGGACTGACTTCGGTATTTCATCGCGTTGAAATCGATGTATTCGCTGTTTCGTTTATCTCTTATCGTTCGGTAGTCGTCGACACTGGCAGTTGCACGACGAATGGGTTGCCGAGCATTATCAGACGCACGTTTCCACACCCATTCGCCTACCACTTCCCTTTGACGTTCGCGTACTTTACCGTCTTGATTATAACGCCTGAATGTTTCGCGTTCGCGCGTTATTGGCATCTCGCATTCGCCTAAAAATATCGACGAAGTGCCCGTTACCGGCAAGCTGGCTGATTTGACAGCAAACGATGCCGCAGCACGACTTGTCAAAGTGTCATTTTTACTTGAGCCGGCGTCGGTGGTAGCCGACTTTGTTGGTAGTCCGCGCTTAGTGTTTTTGTTTTCTGTAATATATTTTGTTGGCTTCGCATGCGATTCTTCGATACAATCCATAAGTGTAGCGCCGCTACATAACAGTGTCCACTGCGTTTTACTACGGGTGACACCTGCCAATGAACCATTATTTTTGTGCTCCATTCCCGCTACATTGAAATTAGAATTGACACTGACAGTAGAAATGTTGGAATTGTGCCGTTTTAAGTGTGGTGGATATGGTGATTTTTGCGTTTCACGCCCACTTCTCCTCATTTGCGACACTGTCTCGGCGGCCATACCGTTAGACGCGTGTGCGGAGTGATAGCGACGTAGTGGCACATCAACTTCGGCTGCGCGCTGACAATTCATTGTCAAATGTTTTTGTTCCTGCAGTGACATTTGACGTTTGGCGTAGGCGGCGTCGTCGTGTTGGGTGTGGGGCGTAGCATTCGGATTGCAAGCGCCGCAATGTGGCCAAAATGAACAGGTGGTTTGCGACTTTAATACTGCCTCTTGACGTTTTAAAGGATTTTTATTGCACCTGACAGTTGTTGTTGTAATTGGTCTTGATGTTGACATACTTGCTGTGGGCGTTTTCGCGTTGGTCAATTTTTGACTGTCGAACAAGAGAAGTAGAAGTAGATTTAGGCACAATCAATTACTACACCTTATAGGTTGTGCGTGGTGACTATTAGTGTTAGTGGTGAATTCTATATACCGTTATTTCCATTTCACTGCCAATATGAACATCTACAATGCGGTTTAGTGTGCACTGAGTGGTGAGTCTCGATCAAGCATATGACTTATACTTAGAAGGCGGGTTAGTGGTGAGTTTTGTTTATTATACATGAACGTGACTTAATTTTATTAAAGTTTAATAGCCGCAGGGTGCTTTTAATTTTATTTCGGGTTAGTGAAGTTTGGTGAATTTAAATCAGTTCATGTGTATACAGTGGTGAGTTTTGAAATTTTTTTGTTTAAGTGGTGAGTTTTGAACATCATACATGAGTTTTACTTACAATGCGTTTTTATGGTGTTAATATACAGACGCTGGTTTGTTAGTGATGAGCTCAGTAAGCGTTAGTGGTGAATTTTAATTGCAATTTAATTGCTTTGATTGGTGTTTTGGGGAATATATAAAAATTTTACACAATGTTTAGAAAATTAAAAGTGCACATATTTGACAGTTTTGGAGGTTAGTGGTGTTAACGAATTTTTTTGACTTATTAAGGGATTTTTGGAGCTTTTGCAGTTGAAATTTATTGCATTTTTAAAATGGCTGGTAGTTGCCATATTAATTTATGATTTTTTTTATGATTTACTTATAACTAGCACTATATTTATACTGTTTTATGCTTAAAATTTATAGTTTTGAATTTTCTGTAAGATTTTGGTGTGTTTTTTATTTAAATTTAATTTTTAATTTTTTTCTAACTTTAGTCACTAATGTAAGAACTTCAATGTTATTTTAGCTGTATTTTATTTTATTTATTTTAATTTATTGATTACTATTTTTTATAATATTATTTTTTTACGTAACTGTAATCACTTAAGTCTAGTACTCAGTTGTTGTTGTAAGCTTAGTTTTCTAAATTATGTCCATATTTACTTTTTTCGAGTTATTATATTTAATTTTTCATTAAAGCAGTCTTTTTGCAGCATATGTAGCGTTGCCACTTAATTACATACGTTATTCACCACACTTATTATAGCCTAACACTGCTTTAACGTTACAAAACAGTTAATTATATTGCGAAGAGTTCATGGTTAACATTTCAGTACTGTTACTTTGTATCCACCACAAGTTTAATTACTTTAGACATATTCACCATAGCGGTTTTCAGTATTATTTTCACATTTTTCAACAAAAATTGCAGTTTTATATGTTCACTTACACCATGCTTTATATTTTCAACATATCTTTTGCCGTTATCTATGCTATTTTCACCACATGTGGTATATTTATGCATTTAGTTTATTTACTGTACTCGTTATGTGGTGAAAATATGGCGTTTAATGCTGCGCTTTTTCATTTTGGAGATGATAAATTCTTGCAGCGTTGTATTTTCGTTCGTAACATACTTTTCGTGCATACTAACGAGTTGCAGTCTTAGTGACGGTGGTGAATTTGCTATTTCAGTGCGTATGCTATAAAAATTACGCATTATAATGCGCGGACGAGCAAGTATATGAGACAATGACTAGGGTGGTGAGTGCGTGAGAGAGAGAGAGAGAGGGGAGAGAGAGTGGTAACAATGATTATTATTATGCTGCACAGCTGAGGTGAGTAATTTATAACTCTCTTTTACTTTACAATTGCACATACACACACATACGAGACCGAGGTGAGTTAATGAGCGACAGAAACAACTATTTGCTAATAACGGTTAGTGTTTAAAATATTCGCTCGTAGTTAGACATTAGTATTATTATTAGTATTATTATAGTGTGGTTAATATTAACGACGTGCAGCTACGCAATCAGTCAGTCAGGCAAGCAGGCAGACAGGCAGACAAACAGGCAGGATAAGGCAGTCATAGTTAATGTTAAGTGAGCTCGCCGCCACCGATTCGCATGCATATGAACCCCACGTGCACTCTCTATTAGTTTGCACCTCTCCGAAATCTAACTAAATTCGGCGGACCAGAAGGCTTGGAGCAGCTCTTCAATACCTGTTGCGACTGCTGCCACCGCTGCGTGCAGCGCTCTCTCGCGACGATTCGCGCGTATGCGGATGCCGATAGATATGCTCGCCACGGTAATCGCCAGCACCGCTTGCGCTCTCCGGCGTCAGCTGGCTCTCACGTCCCGTTGTGTTGCTGTGTTGACGCTCCAGCGAGTACTGCGACTCGCTGGGACTGTGTGTATGACCGAGTGAACGTTGCTGCTTCAACGAGCTGCCCGTTGCACTCACCGAAGCTTTGCTTGTGGTCGGCTGTTCGTAGATATGATCGTTATTGAAGAAATTCAATTCGCTATTGCCGCCGCTATTGATTGTTTCGCGATTACGCAACAACGCTGGCGGCAAATCATATTCACCACTATCGCCGCGTCGAAAATCCATAATCGGTGAACGATCGAGTGATTTACGCAACATATCGTAGGTGAGTTCATGATCACATAGGCGTGTGCCGTAATTTTGCGGACTCGTCGATTGTCGTGGTATATTGAGATTGTTGCATGATGAACCCGACGATTGTGGTGAACGTGAGTTGCGTTCACCACTACCCGTGCCGACGGGTGAAGAGCGTCGCAACCGGCTGCTTCTATTATTATTATTGCTGCCAGTGTTGCCACCCATGCCGGGGTCGGCGATTGCTTGCAAATAACGCATGCCACTGCCGTTGGCTGTGGCCAAATTATTGCTGATCGCGTTTAACGGATCACGATAGTCTTCGTCGAATGAGCGACTCTTGTCGAAGTCCAAGCGAAGCGGCACGTTCGGGTTGTTGCCACCGCCGCCGCTTACGGCGTGACTGTGTCCCTTAAGCGCCACTTGTGTGCTGTAATTGCAGTAGTCGAAATCGAAGGAGCGACTTTTATCGATATCATTATTGCGTGTTCGTCCGGCACTCGTGTTGTTGCCGCTCAGTAGTAGCGACTGCGATTTGCTGCTAGTGCGTATGGGTGGACGCGCAGGCATGGCGTTTCCGTTGCTGATCCGTACCCCGGCTTGTTGGTAGGTGGGCTGCGCGTTTGGTGTGTGATAAGTAACGGCGGGCCCTTGTGATTGTCCCATGGACACGATAACTTTGTGCGAACGGTTCGGTGAACGTTCGCTGAGCTGTAGAGACCTGCGGGTAATATAAAGATTAAGGAGTGTCAATAAGATTAATTGCAGGTCCAAATAGTTTAAGAGACTAAAACTAAAGAAACCTTGATACAAGCTTTGGCTATCGGATGCATGAAAAAAGCTTTAGTAGAGCCTTGAAAATAGTGTATAACCTCAAAGAAAGTCTCTTAAAGAGCCAGCGGTTGCTGAAAAAAGAGTCAGTTTCCGTAAGCTAGTCCAGTCAGACCGAAATTGCACTCTAAACTGTGAACTACCAAGCATACCGTCTTAATACTATGCGATTCTTAATTTTCAAACTCACCTCGAACGTCGTATACGATGCTCATCCACCTGCTTGGCATTCCGCCCCAGCGAGCGTCGATGCTGTGAACGTCCACCACTACCGGTCAAAGCCACCATACCTGTATTGACCACAGTACCTCCTACCAAAGCGGTATTCGGCATGCCAGTAACACTGCCAACCGCAGCACTGACATTAATAACTCCGCCATCAAGTTGTTCAGCGCTTACAACCCCACCGCCGCCGCCACTATAACTTGAACTTGACGAGCTACGCGATATATTCGTTGCGGGTTGACCTTCAGTTAAACGCTGTTTACGTTCGAGCGTATTACTGCGTGAACTCGAATTCTGTCGTGAACCCATTAACGATGCTTGTGAGCCGCCTTTTCGGCGTCGATCCTCTGGCGTGAGTGATCGAGATTCGGGTGTTAGCGATCGTTGCTTTCGTATGCTACTCGATGAGCTATGCGATTCGTTACGTTCGGGCGTTAGCGAACGTTGTCGTTGCGTTTTCAATGGTGATATGCTGTGATGATAATTGGCGGTGAGGAATTCATTCGAACCTTCGTCGTCATCGCAATCCAATTCGTCGTTAGAGAGATCTGTAAAAAAAATGTGAAATGACGATAATTGAGAGATAGTAACTAAGTAATGAAAAAATTATAGATTTTTGGCGGCACACTTCGGAAGAATTAACGAAGGAATTGTATCCTATTTCTATAATACAATTCAACAAAATATGGAATTTTTGGACTCCGTGGTGTGTAGCAAAAAACGAGGCCCAAAACAGAGATAGGCTTCGCAGAGACTGTGTCAAAAGAAGGAACGCAGTTGGATTGACTGTCAGTTATTATTATCAAATTTGTAGGTTATGAACATTCACAGAATTGCTCTCAAGTGTCTAAATGGTGACCATAAATCTCGAACAAACTTTTTTCAAAGATAAGCATGCCTTTAAATAAAAACAAGGCAATATTTAATGGACAGTACAAATATTTTTGTCTCAAACGAAAAAGCTGGTCAATGAAATCCTTGCTTTCATAATTAAGTAGGTTCTACTGCAAAAAAATATCCTCGGACGTTATATGGATATTCGAAGGCTCTATGATCCCTTATTACTAGTCAATGACAATTCAAGTCGAATTGCTTCCACCGTGCCATTTTGCTGTCCTCCGATCTAAAAAAATAATTGCTGGAAAGGAGGTGTCGAGAATGAGATGTATTTAGAATCAAAAGGCATACAGTCCTACAGAAATGATATTGAGAAGTTGGATTACCACTGTTATTGGTGTATTGACCACGATAGAAACTATAATGAGTTATGAGTTCGAGGTTAGCTGTGTTTCTTTCAAAGGGGTCGAACTTTTCTGCCGATTTGTTATCTATCGAAAATCTTATTTATAAAATGATGGGCTTCCTTAGTTAATTGGTTAGACTAATCAAAGATCGCACGTGAACTACTATATATAGACCTTTGTGAGACCTTAGAAAAGAAGAACTCCTCTGTAAGAACTTTAAACTAGCGAAACGCTTAGTAGCCAATGCAAATTTGCACTGGCGTTTAATTTCCATTTCCGCCAGCTCGGTGGAATGTTTGAATGTATGCGCTCCCAAATGCTTAAGTCTTGACCTCCCAAACGCGGGACAGTGAAGAATAATGTGCTGGGTTGTTTCCTTCTTCCATACAGCTTCTGCAGATGGCGTCTGGTAGGATTCCCAGCCTTACTGCGTGGACGCCAATAGTGCAATTACCCGTTAAAAGTCCAAAAACTAGGGAGAGACTAGTCTTACTGAGGCCAAAGAGATCACTAGATCTCTTGCGATCGCTCCTGGGCCAAAAGGCTTTTGCAACAGAGCATGTACCGATTGTGGCCCAGTGCTGACCAATCTTCCAAGTACCGATCCGTTCCCATTCTAAAGATAGCTAGCTCATCAGCTTTACACTTTCCTGCGACTCCAATGCGGCCTGGCAATCATACCAGTCTTATCACATAGAAACTCGATGCTATTGATTGCGAGGTTAAGCACTTCTTGACCAGCCCTGAACGCACTGTTAATCAGTTCAGGGCTAGTATAGCTGCTCTACTATCTGACTGGATGGTCACTTCTCTGAAGGAGGCTATACGCCGGAGTTGTAAATCTACTGCTATTAATGCCTGCAACCTCGGCCTGGAAGACACTGCAATAGTCAGGAAGTCTGAAACTGGAGTTAATGAAGAGCTCCCAACAGTAAACCCCTCCACTAATATTTCCTTAAAGCTTTGACCCACCCGTGGATAAGAACTACACCTTCGCTGGTATATGGGAAGAAAAGGAGCCTCCAGAGCTTGATTTGGCGACTCCATGACCGAAGTGATGCAGTATGAAATCAAAGCCACGGGCAATATAAGCAGGATGATGTTAAGTGCCATGGTTGGAGTCCACCTTAGTGCACCACAAGTTCTGCTGAGCGTCACCGATTGAATGCTCTGAGAGATTCTTTGCAAGAGTGGTTTTTTCTAGAGCCCTCTACGGTGTCGTAGTGCCAGAGGACCACTTTAAGTAAAAGACCCTAGCTTTTGCCAATGGTCTACAGCGGTACAAAGCAATCGATGCCTTTTTTCTCTCTCTACAATATTCTGCTTTCATGAAAGCTTCCTATCCAGAATGAACCCTAGATTTTTTACTGTATCCGCTGGTTACAGACGGATTTCTCCAATTCGCGGCAGCGGTGCCGCCGGGATCTTCTATTTTCTAGTGAATAAACCCATCTCGGTTTATTTGGGTTGATTTGTTACGACGCTGAGATATCTCTGCGTCAATTCGTAAACGGTACTCAGGAACTTTCCTTTGACCATAAGCGCCACATCGTCTGCAAAGGCAATCACCCTGCCACCACGATCTTCATGTTTTTAAGCGGGTCATTAACGATCAGGATCCATGGAAAAGGCGACGCTTGTGGGGTTCCCCTACTCACATTTCATCGAGCACGTGAGTTTCTCCATTCCAGATTGAAAATCACTTTGTCGCACAGTAGACTGAAAATCAGGTGTTTGACGTATGATTCAACCCTAAGACCGTCCAGAGCAGTTGCGGCTGCTTCCTACAGGACGTTATTGAAAGCTCCTTCAATATCAAGGAAGATTCCAACATCGAATTCTTTAAGCCTCCTCAGGCCATGACACGATTTGCCTTTACAATAAGCATGTTGCGCTCTTGATAAATGGTCCCTCGGAATGCTCCCCCTTATATTCTAAACCATTAGTCTATCCAGAGTTTTTAGTAAGAAGAAGGTGAGGCTGATGGAGCAGAAGTCCTTCGCCGTAACATGGGAGCCCTGCCAGCCTGCGGCATGAACGTGACTCTGACTCATATCCTGTCCCCCGGGATGTAATCCGGTCTTCCTTAAAAAGTTGCCTAATTTTTTCCATCATATACAAAAGTTATTGTGGAATAGTCCAAGCCTCCTTTCTACCTGTCATTTGCCATTGAAAAATCTCTATTTTTGGTGTATAAGTTAATCAAGAGTCAGGAGTCATAGCAGAGTAAAGAAACCCTTTTATATCTGCTTACTCAACAAGCCAGCTCGGTATAAGCGAAACGGGCTCGAATTTTTATTTGGCCAAGGACTTAGTTACTGAAAATTATTTGAAGAATGTTGTTTACTTCTGTAAAAGTAACAACAAACTATTGCCTACCACCAGAACTTTGGCTCTATCTCTAACATATTCTAATCTTCAGTCATATATGTAAGTGTTTCTCCTTTCTTCTATTTCACAAGACTCTTGCTTACATTTATCAAAATTTTTCAATTCCAAAAACTTAAAACTTTAATCCCCCGCTTTTTTAAACGTTCGTTGACTCTTATCCTATTTAAGAATTTAAGAACCAAGTGCAACGAAGTAAAAAACGAAAATTAGTCACTTTTCACACCTGTATTTATGGCGTATACCCACGTATAGCTCACTAATATAATCCCTATGCTCTTCCGCTGCCAAGACGACCTACACATTCCACCAAAGTCGACGAGAGTTTTGCATTTGTCAAAGCAACGCTGGAACTTTGACATTATGCTCGCATTCATTCCGTTGTTGCGCTTCATTGCACACGCACATAAAACGGATCTGGGGATCTAACGGTAGTCAGCGATGAATGAATGCAGCAGCAGGCATCTGTATGTAAATCGGAGTCGTATATATGCTTATATAATATAATGGAGACATACATACAAACATACTTATGTGCATATGAGCTGATTTAAGCTCGAATGAGCGAATCCTTGAAACTTTCGTGAAGCTTTGCAGCAACTGACGCCGCGCTGTGCCGGCTACATGCACAACTCGGCTCGGCTGCAATGAATGCATTTCAAATAATTTAAAGTTAAGTTGCAAACTTTTTCAATTGCCTTTTTCCATGTTCAGTAAAGCTGCAATAAAATATTGAGTTTTCAATGAAAATGTGCAAATGAATTGATGGCATATACCAGAAGAGATCATATGAACCAGGAACTTATTAGCTTCAAATGTAAAAGAGCAGGCTTAAAGCATGTGCCTCTTTAAGTAAAGTTTATTAATTAAAGAGTGAATGAATTAATTAAGCTGCTGATTGAATAATTATAACCCTATAACTGCTAATTGAGCCATAATTAAGCGGTTGTTGAAATCATGCAGAGTTATAAGCGTTTCAAACAGGCTCTTAACTGAGGCAAATAGAATGTTTTCAAATATATGGTATGTTAAAAAATTATCAGGCCTACAAAAAGGGTAGGTTAAATGGAGCGCCTCTTTATATTAAATGACTGCTTAGCAAGTTAATTAAACCAGTAATTGAGTAATTAAAGAAGTCGTAAACTCTTTCTGAGTTAAAAATCTAAGCGTCTTCAGTTTATAAATGTCTCCGGTAGGTTATGAACTGAAGCAATTACTCGCACCAAGTTAAAACGTAAATAAGTCAATAATTGAGTGACTAATTGAACAATTAAGAAAGTCTTTTGCTTGGACTGGGTTTATAAGCGTTTCAAGCAAGCCATTAAATGAGCGAATTAGCAATTTTTCTTTTTATACATCATATCTAAAACGCCTGAATCATTCATTATCTGGTATTCTTGGTAATAGAAAAAAAGAAGCGCATGGTTCTAATATGTAGTCTCCAAAAAGGTTTCCTTCTAAGTTTTTGTTAATGTTGTAGCGGTTAATATACTCCGTTCAGTAGACTCGGCGCCGTTCTCAGCAACTCGGACCGACGTTTGCAATGACTTGGTTCGTTTTACGTCAAGATCTTTAGTAAAAAAGTGTCCAAAAAGCAACTTGTACAAGAACTGCAGCCACTCGACCTTACCAAGCGATATTGCTTCGCTCTATGGGCTCTTAAAGAGTTTCAAATAGATCCAAAGTTTTCGAGCCAAATTTTGTTCAGCGTTGTGGTCCTTTTCTGGCTCAAGGGGTATGTAAACAAGCAAAATTGCCGCATTTGAAACAAAAAGCAACCTGCAGGAATTCAGGAGGTGCCATTTCATCTAGAAAAATTACGGTTCGGTGTAGTTCGCGGGCTGGTGAAACCATGGGTCAATATTTCTTCAAAAATGATGCCGAAAAGAACGTAACCGTCAATGGCCACCATTATCGCGGCATGAAAACCGACTATTTAATGTCTTAAATTGAAGCTCGCGGTCTTGGCGACATTTGGTTTCAACAAGACGGCGTCACTTTCCAGAAATCGCATCAATCAATGGATTTATTGAGAGAACTCTTAGGTGATCAGATATTTTCACGCCAATTGCCGATCAAATGGCCACCGAGATCGTGTGATATCAGACCATTAGACTTTTTCCTGTACGGATAAGTCTAAAATCGATGCGGACATTTCCTGCTTCGATTCAGGTCTTGGAGAAAAGCATCACGCGTGTCATTAACAGATTTACCATCTTTAAAAAATAAATGCCAAAGAATGTTGAATTTGAAGTTTCTTATCTTTTTTTTAATTAGGAAACCTCGAAATGGATCACCATATATTGATATATCGCGGTCAACACGGAATAAGTAGGAGTTTAATTTCCTACAATATACAGCTCGAAGTTCCACAAGGGTTACTCTAGATTCTTGGGGAAAATAGTTGAGGACGAGACTTTAAAGCTCAGACAACTGCTAAAATTTGTGAAATCAAAGAAACACATTGACTAAGCAAGGGACAACATTAGTATGCAGTAGTGCTCTAAAGTCTATATCAAAGAAGCGATGGTTCAGTCTTTTTCCAGAGGAAGATTTCAATAATGGAATACAGATGGGTTTGGTTCCGCGCAGTGTTAAGTTAAAACTAGTGCAGAAGAAAATGCGACAGAGAATGAGGGAAGCAGACCCGCGGATCAAAGGTTAAGTAAGAGTAAGTGAACAAGTATTCTCGAACGTTAAACGGAAGGTAAAAAAAAAAGAAAGGCGAAGAGCAATTACTTATATAGGTTGTCGAAAAAGTCTTGCGGTATTTTCGCTAGTTGGCGCTGAAAGCAGCGTAGTTCTAGTTTTATTCGTCGCATTGGGTCATGCTTAAAAGCTACGGCATATTTTACAGAAAAAAAATGCATCAGAGAATAAAATTTGTGCAGTTTATAGACCCGATACAGTTTCCATCCACCGCATCAACGATGGTTTCAACGTTTTCGTTCTGGTGTAGAGGTGGTCGAAGATGCGCCACGTATTCTCGAAAATTGCGATAAAATCGCTGAAGTATAAAAAAAGAAAGGCGAAGAGCAATTACTTATAATATATAATAACATATAGTACAAAAAAAATCAAAGCGGCCAGGAACCTGAAATTAAATTTAAAAACTAGAAATCGCTAATTTATAGAAGCTCTGGAGTTTTAGCCACAGCTACGAAGCCACAACAGAAATACACACCATACATTTTCTCTTACAAGACCACAATTTATTCTTCGAACTCACCTGATCTCGCGCCACTATCGCATGAGTTCAGTCGCTGACTCGCCGTCGTGTCGAAACTGCGAAAACGTGACATACCCACGCTGACCATTGGCTGTTGTTGACTGCCCACAATTGCGCCACCGCTGGAACCGCGACTGAACTGTGACTTTCGCGAGCGCACCAACACATTGTGGCTCTTCGAGCGCTCGAACGAACGCTCATGACGCGAACGCGGTGAAAAACGACTGCTGGCGCCCGCATTCGCATTCGCGCTAGCCAAACTGTAGGCGGGCGGCGCCTCCTTTATGGACGCGTTCAAATAGGCAGTGGTTTGTGGGTGCTGATACTTCGGCGAATTATCACGGCTACGTAAACTGCCGCTGCTGCCGCCGACCGAATCTTTCTTTGTCAAATAGTTGGGTGAATTGCCGGTGAGCGTGCTGAAGTTCGGCGAACGTTCGCGCTGCAGTGGTGGACGCTCCGACAGATTACCATCGAAACTGCGCGAAAATGTTTCGACATAAGTGTCGGCTGGCACATTGCGACGCGCATCATACTCAAAACTGCGTGAAAACACCATACCCTTGCCAGCGCCGCCGTTACTCACATTCGATACGAGTAAATTGTTAGCGGTTAACGCTGATTGATGTTGACGTATCGGTATGGTTTTACGACGGTCAACATATTTCGATTTACTGCTATCTTGGAAAGCGGGAGGTGGCGAGAGGATGGGCGTAATGGGCGGTGGGGAGTCGGCATCGTGTAAATTACGCACTGGCAGGAAACCGGGACGTTCATTGAGTATGCTAGCCAGCTGCGGATCGACGATTCGATAGCCTGGACGCAAAGCATTGTCGCGCGTTGTCACAAACACCGGACCGCCCGCGTTGCCCGCGCGCGCTTGATTGCGCTGTATCAGCTCCTCCACTTTGCTGGCCGGATATTTACCCATACTGAATGCTGGATCCAGCGAATATTGTTGCTGTTGCTGTAGCGCTTGACGCGCTCTATCCGAACGTCGCGTATTATCGATTTGTATGACGCGCACTGTACGCCGCAGGTCGCGTTCGCGCTCGCGTTCACGCTCACCATCAACACTACCGCCATTTTGATGCGCATAGCTGGCGTTACGATAGCCAGCGCCACCGCTAACGCCAACGCCGCCGCGGTTTTCCTCGCTATTACGTTTTGTGTTCACCTGCACCCAGCCGGATTTGTTGAGAAAGATCTCCTCTTTATTGCCATGTGTCGACTTGCGCGCGCCCGTTACTTTCGCGGGCACACCATAATAATGTTCACCAAACAGATAGGTGGGCATGTGAGCGCCACCGCCGGCCGCGGGCCCACCTACCGTTGCGCTACCGCCGCCACCACCCATGTGGTAATGCATTCTACGCGCTTCCAGTTTTTCGTTGAAGCTGCGCGTTGATGCCTCGAGACTTTCGCGACGCTTCGCCACGTACTGTTGAAAGGCGGAGAGGTGTGGTGTGGCTTCGCCACAACTGCCGCCACTACCGCTGCCAGCACCAGCAGACGCGTTGTTGGCTACTTTCAAGTTTAGCGCACCAGTTGTTATGTTGCTGTGTCGCTGTTCGTCGCTGCCGCCAACAGCAGCCGTGTCATGCTCGTAACCACGGCGATTGCTGCTGCCGCTATGATGGCGCGATGGACTGGCGCGCAAGCGTGTACGTCGCTTTTTGGGCGGTAACGCGGGTAACGGTAGTGTGCTGACGTCAAGTTTGTCGTGTGTCGAGGAGGAGAGTTCGTCGTTCTGTGATTCGCGTGTTACAGAGTCGCGCGTTAGGTGACTATCGTCCGACTGCGCTTCGCTCGAGTCCACGCAGGTGGAGTAGTCCTGCCGGTAGAGCGGTGGTCGTTTACCTTGATCGCGTGGCGCTTTCAGTTGCGGAGTTTGTTGATCGGAGTCCAGTGATGAATGTGCTGTAGTGGTTATTGTGGGTAGATTAGCGGAACTGAAAAGAAAAAGTGGAAAGCAAGAAGTTGATAAAGGGTACTTGAAAATATTATTTGCGAATATGTGTGTAAATAAGTAGAAATATTAATATATATCAAAGTCTAATAGTTTTATTAAAAATCATGAAAAGTAGTATTATTATGAGATGGATATTATGGACAAAGCTCAAAAACATTAATAAAAATGTGAGCTTACTATCGGTCAAGCTCTTCTGTGAAAGCTTTTTCTATCTTGACGATTTGGGTATAATTTAGAGCAGTTAAGACGTTTTTGCTCCTGAGATAGCGAGCAATTAGTTGCGACCTCGGTCTCTTTCTTTAAAAAAGCATATTATAAGAGATCTCTATCGCTTCCAGGAGATAAATGATGTGGAATCAACGTTTTGTAAGGCTGAGTGGAATGTATGTATATATCGGCATAGATTTCATATTCAAGTTTTTGATTTATTAGAATCCCTAATCTTTATGAAACTTTATCTGGAAAAGCTCTCCAAATTTTATTAATTTTTGAATTCAACTTTGCCTCCAGTAAAGCATCATTATTATGAGAAATATCACATCTATTTATAAGGGATTTTGAAGACGGATGGGTTTCCTAGATACTAAATCAGTGAATATTGAAAAATCAAGACCCACAGGGAATGCAGTCTGGGGCGCCTCCGAGTTGGTGCATCGTAAGTAACGCTAAATGCCCTGCGATCTTCATGATTATGATGCAGGATTAGCTCTTTAAGAGTTTGTTAGAACCTTCAGCGGGCGGTTGCGTCATTCTGCCATCTGAGTAAGCTGGACTGATACCTAACGGTTGATAGGCAATCACTCCCGTCGTCGTTAAATGGGGCGTGGTAAGTGTATGTTGAATCGACGTGGTCGGTTGAGCGTATAGCCTCATTATGTGAACCCTCGACTTGATCTTCCTACTGAGGCAACCTTGGGATATTTTCGGAGGACAAGTAACGGCTCTGAGTGCGGATCCAATAAGCATAGACAGCAAACACTTGAAAACAAAATAAACTTGGACGAAACGGTAGATGCATGAGGGATGTTACAGGTTGCAAAAAAGACAACAAAAGCTAGAAAGCTACATCGCTGCTTCACAGCCAAAGGCAAAAAAAAGAAATGTTGCGCGACGGGTGCCACGATAACAAGCGTTGAACAGATATCTGAGTCGGCTAAGAGAGTGCAAATGAGCTAAACCCACCCGATTGAATTAAATCAACTATCAAGCGACAAGAGAGTGCTGAAACTAGACTGGCTAGGAGGATGGTGCCATCTCCTGAGAAGAAAGAAAGAGAGTAGACGCGCTCACTTTTGGTTGAATAGGTATACTAATAAACAAAAATGTCACATTTGGAGCGATGATAATCCAGAGGCCAATGTTGTAATGCTGCTACATGCTAAAAGTCACGGTTTGGAGTACTCTTTGGGCAGAGTGAATTATGGGTTCATATTTTTTCAAAAACGAAGCCGCCCATAATGTAACAGCCAACGCGGAACGCTATAAAGTCTTGAATAACGACTTTTTCTTGCCTGAATTGGAGGATGTTAATGTGGAAGGCTTTTGGTTACAACAAAACGGAGCTACTTTCCATGCAGCCAATGATCGTACAATTTAAGTAATACATTTTTTGTGTATACAGATCTGAACATTAGCCTATTACCTTTCTCACCAAGAAGCTGCCTATTTGTCGGCACCTCCGTTATCGATTAACAGAAGGCGCTAAGACCGTCGCATACTCTTGTAGAACCTTCCGATGATGACGATGATTATGGAGGGAAAAGTTTGCCAGCCTGCTGAGTGGCAGTGAAAGCATAACACCAGGAGATGGTGAACCCGATTCCCCAATCGATGACGATGGAGAAAACATTCCATTGCCCGATCATGAACAAGTTTGAATACCAATTACCCGTCTGAAAAACAACAAAGCGGCGGAAACGATGATTGGAAGCGAAGCAAGCAGACGCTGCATTCGCGATACGGCTCCGACGTCACTGTTGAGTGTCATAACTTCGAAGTCGTAGAAAATATCCGTCTATCTTAGAACCAGTATTAACAACAACAACAAAGTCAGCCTCGAATTGCAACGCAGAATAACTCTTGTCAACAGGTGCTACTTCGGAGTGTGAAATAGTGAAGTAATTTTTCTACAAACAAAGATCAAACTGTACAAGTTACTCGTCATCTGCGTCCTGAAATGTGGTGTAGAGGCATGGGCGATGACAACGTCTGACATTGACATAGTTCAGCGAATTAAGAGGCAGTGGCTACGCTGGATAGGTCATGTCGTCGAATGGATGAAAACACTCCAGCCTTGAAAGTATTCGACGCATTACCCGCCGGGGGAAGCAGAAGAAGAGGAAGACCTCCACTCCGATGGAACGGCAAGGGAGAGAAGAAGCTGGCTTCGCATGGAATCTCCAATTGTCGCCAAACAGCGAAATGGAAGAACGACTGCCGCGCTGTTGTTAAGCGAGTTGAGCGGTGTCTACTCCAATATAGAAGAAGAAGAAGATTTTCATGAAATTCAGCATGGATTATTATCCAAGAAAACGCTACAATCTCTAAATATATTTTTCAGATCAGACAGCCTTATAAACTGATCAGTCAAATCAAGTCCTTGCACAGCTACAGCTTAACTTTGTTGCAAGTTGTTTTTATATACTCAACTACATATATAATAAAACCTGTTAGTGGATAATAAGGTACTTCTTCCTTACTCCCAGTATAAGTTTAACCTCTTCGAGGACTCCACACTTCATAACTCTTAAATGTATAATAATAAATAAATATGTCTTAATATTTAGTGTTTCACTTCATCAATTTTACCAGCTTTCCTACCAAACACCAAGCTGAAGCACTTTCCTAGCTGGTTTCTAGTTCTTAATACAAAAAGTTCTCTATAACACCACAGCTCTCTCACAAGCCGTTGCTCTGGCAACAAGTATGCAAACATGTCGGATTAACTGTAGATTGCATTTACTTTGATTTTGCATTTTTAGCATAAAAACTTGTCACCGATGTGCAAGGAGTGTAATATAGCTGGCTGCAACAATGTCGCTGTGCTATAAAACTCGATTGTTATTATAAATATCTCCGCTGCATATTTCAGGTCACGTATACGCCAAGGTGTGCGCCATGCTGCAAGTGCGCATTGTTGAGCGGCAATAACTGAGAGCGTGCTAACACAACAATGCAGTGTGTGTGTGTGTTATTCTTTTTGCTGCTTCAATTCTAAATAACTTGCATAATTTCATTTCCATTTCCGCCGCCATTTCCATTTTCATGTTATTGCCTTTTTTTTGTATTTTTTTCATTTTTCTTTCTAGCATTGCATTTGTCTCTTTACTAAAATTCAATTTCTGCTGCTCTACTTCAATTCAGCGATTTGCAGATATCCGACGTTGTTGTTTTTAATTACATAATCCACGTTGACCCACTTCGGAGTGCGAACGAAGTGCCGAACACACACACACATGCTAAACGCCATTTATGTCACTTATGCCATATGTGTGGCTGTAACTGGGTGTCTATGGGTGTGTGAAGAATTTTTATTATTTATTTGTTGTTTTTGTGTGTGTGTGTGTGTGTGTGTGTGGCACAAATATTCGATTGCATTCTTTTAATGCATTTCTCTTATAACATCATCAGCGGTCAACAACCATTAAAGGCGGAATGCATAACCTTTTACGAGCAGCTCTGGCCATTGTCAACTACTGTGCGCGTATGTGTGCATGTGTAGGTGTGTTTCAAGTATTTATTATGTTTGTGTGTGGGCACACTGTAATGGATGGCAGTAGTGACCACTGCAACTTCATATGGGTATATATGTATATTAGGGTGCGTCAAAAAAAAATACCTATTCAACTCATGGGTTAATACGAATATATATATGAGGCGAAAAATATCCCTACAAGGGACATTTTTGGCTTAATTTTAAAATCTTTCCATTAAAAAATATTTTGTTTTTATTTAAAATTCCTAAACTTTTGATCCGAAAAAATATCCCTGCAATGAAAGTATTTCAGTTTAATTTTAAAATGTGTCGTTGATTACTCAAATATTCCCAGTTCCCAAAGCTTTTGGTATTATTAATGAAAACAGTTTATTTGGGGGTTATTTAAATGGGATTTTTTAAACGGTCAACGACAACTCTTAAAATTAAGTTCAATATTTTTACGTTACAGTTATATTTTTTGTGTATATGGTGACACAATTTTAATCCGAAATTCTATAAGTTTTATTTTTTGCTCGCCTTAATGTAAGGGGTTATTTTTATGGAAAATTGTGGGTCACAGGGATATTTTATGTGTACATAGTGACACAATTTTACCCCAAAATTCTATAAGTTTATTTTTTCCGCACTCTAATATAAGAGGTTATTCATATGGGAAATTTTGTCTCTTCTTTACAGGGATATTTTTTTCTTATATATAATGACACAAATGCAATCCAAAGTCTATTTTTGGCTCTCCATAATATACACCCTAATATAAAGGGTTATTTATATGGGAAATTTTGTTTCTTCACTGCAGGGATATTTTTTCCTACATACATATATAGCGGCACAATTTTAAGCCAAATTTCCAAAACTTTATTTTTGGCTCACCCTAATATACAACATGGATATAGTTAAATATTCCATAGTAGGTGTGAAAGTGGGCGACGAAATGGAAAATGTGAAATGCGAGTTTATTAATCATGTTTGTATTGGACATATGGACTACAATAAATAACGGTTATTGAGTTTTTCATCAAATGAGTGGAGGTTAATGTACGAAACGACGATTTGCTTGGTTCTCTTAGAAGAAAGTTAACTAATTTCTTCTCATAAATAACAACGGTACTTTATGAAAAAAACAATTTTTGCTGACTTAAAGGGTTAGGCCAGTATAAGATTTTTAGGAAATCAAAAAATACCTTATGGCCCAAAAAATTATGAAATTTTACAAGTGTCAGTATTGATAAAAAAAGGCCCCTTAAAATAAACGAAACAAAGCTCAGAGTGTGAAAGTGAAAGGGTTAATTTAATCAAAATAAAGTATTTAATGGCATCTTTTGCTTCGCCATGTTTAAGCGCATCGCAAATCGAATACTTTTTAACAGCTGTTGAAGCAGACTGACAGCACTGTAAGAGAACTTTTAAAAATTAAATATGTTTGAGCATACTGAATAAATTGTTGGGAAGCACTGGAGCTATTTGACAGTTCAAGAAGCAAACCATAATTTATAAAAAATATATATGTACATATTGAATTAAAAGTAGAAAAGTTCGTTCAATGAGGAGTTCACACTTTGTCAAAGCCACAATGGTCCTGGGTGAATTAGAAAGAAAAATATGCTGTATGTACCACAAAAGAAAGCTTAGCCACTTAAATGAGAGTTGCATTAATTTTTAGTCTGTTTTTGCATTTTTGAAAATAGAGAGAAATGGTAAATTGATGATAGCCTGGGAAAAATTGCTTTTTAATGTGCTGGTCGCTAATAGTAGACTATGTAAAATTTCTAAATATTCTGAAAAGAAAAAAACTTTATAACAACTAACCAAAACTTCAACCAAATCTTTAACTAAAACTTTAACCAAAACTTTAACCAAAACACTGTACGAGTATACTAAGCCGTAAAAAGAGAATCTATATATGCCACAAACAGTTAGTCCCTTCATTGACAGATAAAAACCGCTCTCTTGCACATTTATCTGCAACAAAAGCATATTGCCAAACGACAAGTTCGGGTTGTTGTCCAAACTTAAATTATTCAAAGAGGGTCAAGAACGCGTTGACGACGAACCACGTCCAGAACGGCCATCAACAACAACTGATGATCAATACGTCAAAAAATAAAGGAATTAGTGTTTGAGAATCGACGATTAACAGTCAGAGATCTTACTGGCATTGTTGGAATATCGAAAGGATCAGTGAAAATCATTTTGAAAGATCAATTGGGCTTAAGAAAAGTGAAAACATGATTGGTTTCAAAATTACAAATTTTTTTCGAAAATCAGCATCGTATTACCGTCTATAGAACACTGCTTTCTGACTATCAGGAAGTCTTGAAACATTTTATTACTGACGATGAGTCTTGGACTACGTTTACGAGCCGGAAACAGCCGATAACCGGCCGAATATCATGGCAAAGGTGTGCCGAAGCCGAAAAACCACGTCAAAGCAGGTCAAAAATCAAGATTATGTTAATAGATTTCTTCTATTATCGAGACGTGGTACACTCCGAACTACTTCCGACCGACCAAACTGTCAACAAAGAATACTATTTGAATGTCAAGAAAGAATACTATTTGAGTGTTATGCGTCGTTTGCGCGAAGCTATTCGTAAAAAGAGACCGGAATTATGGGCCGGTAACTTTTGGTTTTTGGCCTAATATAAAGCACCGTTGCTACTGCATTGATTTTGCTTGAGTTTTTCGCCAAATTTTCAACCAATATCGCTCCACAACCATCGTATTTGCTCAGTTTAGTTCTGAGTGACTTCTGACTATTCAGCAAACTCGAATGACCGCTTCGGGAAGACCGTTTTGAGTCAATTGAAGACATTTCCGGAAGGAAGGCTATTCCGGAAATTGATTTTAACAATTGTTTTGAAGATTGCAAAAAACGTTGGCACAAGTGTATTGGTCCCTAGGGGATTGCTTTGAGAGGAACGACATAGATTTTGAAGAATAAATTAAGAATTTTAGAATTATGAACAAAGTCTTACTATTTTTTGCCCATTATATACATACATATGTATATTCATATCCATATGACTGCATTCAATTTGTAATGCTTTTCAATGAAAGACACATTTGCTTTAAATTAAATAAATAATATAATATAATTATTCATATATAAATAAATCACGTAATCGCTTCTAATTCCGAATTTAGCTGAAAAACTATTTTTGGCCATTACTGCGATGATTTTCATTCATTTAAAATGTTTTTCTTCCTGCAAATTCTATGGTCTGAATTAAATAAGCATGAAGAGCTTAACAGTGATCTGTATAGTTATAATGTGGACACACAAATACATGCACACATATATGCGTTTATAAGCCCACACACATATATAAAAATGATTCAATTGTTTGCCTTTGCCAAATATTTTACTTTTATTATAAGTACATTTTTGTTGCTTTTAGTTTTCACTACTCACACACATTCCAGTACACACACACACATGTACATACATACATACATATGAGTGCGTATAAAATGTCTACTCCATTATTTGCATGAAGGGAACCCGATCAAGCATGAATTTCTAAATGGCGGATTAACTAAATATATTCTGTTTGAGTTGTGGATTGGCGGATTTGATTTTCAAGTAACTTATGAATACCTACACATGTATATATTAGTCTGCTTTTATAATTTATATCCATGCTTTAATTGTGATTCGATTTTGTTGTTATGAAAATATACAAAGAGAAATTGCAGTTTATTTTTCATGTTCTTGAGCCGTCCTTTATAGTATAAGTCTTCTAAATATTATAGAATACAACAGCTGATTAATACGGCTTCTCTATTTTTCTTTTCTCTCTCTTCCCTTTTTCTGTCTATCACCTAATATTTTACTTAATGTTAATAAATTTCGGAGCTCAACTTTCTTTCAGTTTCAAGTTGCCGCAGCTTCGAAACACCAGTAAAGGCATGCATTTTAGCGCTTTGGCGATCTTTTCCTTTTCTGTACTCACCAGCCTCAAATACCTCAACAGGTGACGAGTTTGCAACAGCGTGTATAAATAACTAAATCAGATTATTCGCTGTGTTCCATCCATCTTAGTCGAGAGACCTACTTCTTAATTTCACAAAATCGATTTTCATAATATGAAATGTACTTATAACGGATGATCGAGGTAGATGTATTTTTACAATAGTCTTGTTTTGATAGTTCACTCGTGGGCCGTGTCAAGCTGTCATGTTGGTTTTGTTCAGTATTGTTTGGCATTTCATCATGGAAAGACTTACGTCTGAACAACGTTTACAAATCGTTCAACTTTATTACGAAAGTTCAGGTTCTGTAAAGAGTCTGTTTCTTGCGCCTCGCTCAACTTATAATCCACAAAACTACTGACCGTACAATTCGCAACACCATCACCCATCTTGCGACCCAGCATTCATTATTGGATAATATTCGACCGAATAGATCACGTCTAGAAGAAAACATAACAGGAGTAACAGAGAGTGTACAAGAAGACCGTGAAGAGTCGATTTGGCGCTCGGACTGACGTATGGAAAAACTTGACGTACCAAAATATAGATTGTGACAGAAACCGCTCGACCTTCCCATGCGACAGCGCTTCGCTCTATGGGCTCCAAGAAAATACAAAATTTTCGAACCAAATTTTATTCAGTGATGAGACCCATTTCAAGCTCAATGGGTATGTAAACATGCAAAATTTCCGCATTTGCGACGAAGAGCAAGCTGAAGCTATTCAAGAGCTGCCATTTCGTTCAGAAAAAAAAACGGTTTGGTGTGGTTTACGAGCAGGTGGAATCATAGGTCCATATTTTTTCAAAAACGATAAAATGATGAAAGCGTAACCGTCAAGGGTATTATCGCGCCAGATAACCGACTATTTGATGCCTGAAATTGAAGTCGGTGGTCTCAATAATATTTGGTTTCAACAAGATGGCACCATTTCCCATACTTCGCTTCAATCGATCGATTTATTAAGAGAAAAATTTCGTTGAGCAGATAATTTCACTTTTTGGGCCGATTAATTGGCTACCAAGATCGTGTGATATCACACCATTAAACTCTGGGGATATGCAAAATCTAAAGTCTATGCGGACAATCTAGCTTTAATTCAGTCCTTGGAGCAAAACATTCATGTCATTCGCCAGTTAACAGTCGAAATGCTCGAACGTGTAATCGAGAATTGGCCTCATCGGATAGACTAACTGCGATGTAGCAGCGGTCAACATTTGAAAGAGATAATCTCCAAAACATAAAAGCCAGAAAATGCTCTTTGGAATGGTAATGAACATTCCATACTAAATTTGAAATTTCAGTGTTTTTCTTAAAAAAAAATAGGGAACCCCGAATGGTTCACAGCTGATCAATGTATATGGATAAGCTTTACACGAATAGTACCTTTGAGATGTGTCGCCTTATGATCAAAATTGTCCAAGTCGGATCAAAACAATGCCAGCTCCCAGATATAGGATATATGCACCCCAGTATCTTCTACCAACTTCTTACCGAGAATATTGGGCAACCCATTAGAAATACTATTGAAATTCGAAAAGAATTTTTCCCAGCTTTGAGTCTTAAAAGTTGTAAGAGTATGAAAGGCTCAGTTATATCCGAACTAAGCTTTACTCTTTACTTATTAGCAAGTGAGTTGTTGCTTTTTAAGCAGAGAATATAGCCCGAATAAGAGAGAAGTTGAAAATCGAACAGCTTATGTGTATATCAATTTATTCTTTGCATATCATATGCACACTCACTTTCTGGTTATGAAACTGCAAAGCTACCCAATTTAGTTAAATTTTACTTTAATTTAGAAAAATATTTTTCTAGAAACTTTTGTCGCAAACTCATGTTTATTCGGTTATTACTCATGTATATATATATTATGAATTATAAAGTGCAACCGCATTTGTAAGCGCACATTTAACCTCAATTTGAGCGCAAAATTATTTTCGAAATAAATATTTCATTATTTCTAACCAGTTGAAATGCCTACGAAGTTTCTTGGCCTGGAAATGTCAATTAACTGTCACACCCACACGGAACGAAAACCCAAATGGTGTCAACTGACAGACACAAGAACACACATATGCACAAATACTCACACACACAAACTATAGTTGCGCTTTTCGAATGTTTTTCGAACAAAAAGCCGAATAATTTCACAAATTTTAAAATCAAATCAGAGCAAACCATATTTGGCGCTGACACAAATGACTGGAGGTAAGTTGATGCTGACGAAAATAATAGATGCATAGGTAGAAGCTATATACAAATATATAGTATGTGAATGTGTGTGTTAGCGATAGTTTTTACCGCTAACAATATCAAAATTCCGGCACAGAGTTGCCAAGCGTAAGCCATTTTACGCAGAAAATCAGTTCACGCCGAATATCCAATCTGGAGTGACAGCCAAAAAAGCAAGCAAACAACAAGAAGAAGAGCAACAATAAAAATTTCAGCAATAACAACAAGAACAACAGCAACAACAATGCTGAAAAACACAAGAAATAAATTGAATGTGATTTATGATGCAGTCTCAATTGTTGGCTGATAGCATCAATTTGAAATTGTTCGAGCAGAGTGAGACGGAGCACAGCCAGAGAGAGCGAGCACGCGAGTGCGCTGGAGTAAAACGGAAGATGGTTACGGCTGATGGGGCAACAGCATGTCAGCAACATGAATTCATAACTTACAACTTCTTGGCAGTGGATTTCTTTATCTGCAAGTGTGGGTGTGTATGTGTGTGTGGTCTTAAGTGCTTGAAGTTGACGAAATGCATACACACAGACATATATAAATATTATATGGCACTGTTATGTTTAGACAGCCGAAAAAAAGAATAAACTTCTCGTGGTATCTGTCTTTGTCAAAAACATAAATGAAATTTGGTGCGGAATGAGAGCAGAGTGCTTTTAAGCACACACCAGCATTTAGAGAAACAAGAGATGATGTTTTTGTGATGTCATGTGATATGCGACGGTATACACTTTGATATGTAGAGCAATCGAGCAATGCTCACAGAAATTTCAACTAGCTTATGGTGTTATTGTTGCAGCAAAAAATGAGAATAGTCGGAAAATTACTTGAGTACAGCTGAAATGATGAGCGTCGCCTGAACAGGCAATGCGAGGACATCAATCAGAGCGCAGATGAAATTGAAGGCATTTCTCATTTCAATGTGGCACCTAGAAAACTCACTTACTCACCAACAGATAACTCTTATTAATATTGTTGTTTTATGGCATAATATGATTTTGTGAAAAAATAATTAAATGGTTTGTAGAAATAGGGGCATTTTTATAGCACAATTTTTGAAATACAACCGAATATTTTTCTTTACTGAATCAGGCATCAAAGTTTCATAGAAAATATAAACTGGTCCAAATTCAACTAGTTTGAAACTAGTACCACTACAATTAGTTTCAAAGTAAATTTTGCTTTCGGTTAAAGCTATATTTAAGAAACAGAGAAAAAATCTGGCCTAAAAGGAGAGAAAATACAAAGTGGTCTAAATTCAACTAGTTTGGAACTAGTACCACTACAATTAATTTTTAACGTATATTTTCCTTTCGGTTTCAAATATAGTTAAGAAACAGCGAAAACACAATTTGACGCAAATGTAACTGGTTCGTAACTAGTATAACTACAATTAGTTTAGAACGTATATATGTATGTATATTATATTTTGCTTTCGGTTAAAATCATATTTAAGAAACAGAAATTTTTTGTGGTAAAATCGAATAATTTTCTTCACTGGAAAAAATCAAAGTTTTATAGAAAATACAAACTGGTCTAAATTCGACTAGTTCGGAACCAATATCAATATAATCAGATTTAAACGTAAATTTGCCTTTTGGTAAAAAATATATGCAAGAAACAGAGAAAATATAAACTGGTCTAAATTCAACTAGTTTGTAACTAGTATCACTGCAATTAATTTTTAACATATATTTTCTTTTCGGTTAAAAATATATTTAAGAAGAAAAATACAAACTGGTCTAAATTTAACTGGTCCGTAACTAGTACCACAACAATTTGTATTGATAATATGGATACTAAGCATACAAAATTTAGCTCGATTTAACAACATTTGGGCGGCACTTTTGAATTAATGCATTATGGGTGTAAACTCAGCGTTCAAATCTCAAGCGTTACATAGACAAACCACATATAGAATGCGTTCACAAAAAAATGTTTTTGTTTTCCAGATTGTAGTTAGCGCTTATTGGGAAAAATGTTGTAAATTATAGAAAGTACATGGCTGTGAAGTATACATCTGTCATTTATTCATTATGAGCTCCAATCAACTGTGTTGCCCATTATAGCCTGACTTCTTTGATGGGCACTTACAACTAAATTGTCCGCATATACCCCAGACAGACACCTCGAGATATGTTTGGGTAGCTGAACGAAATCTTTTATTGACGTTAAATGTTTGCTTGATATTTTGGCTTTAATTAAAGCCAAAACATACTCTATTAGATAAGCGTCGGCTGAGTGTTATCACCAATCTCAAGTAACAATATGATTTTCTTGTATTGAGTGCAGAGTCTGCTCTTATGGTACGGATCAATTTCTTCTGGTAGTATGGTTATTTATGCTGAAAACTATTTCATCATTGACCGAAGTAAATGGTAGTCCGATGGTGCAAGGTCAGAGCTATATGGTGGATGCATCGAAACTTTCCAGCCATGCTTTCCCAAGTTTTGCCGAGTCATCAAATATATGCGTTGTTCTGATGGAAGACGAAGCCCTTTCTGTTGATCAGTTCTGGCCCTTTTTTCGATTGCTTGTTTCAATCTCATCAGTTGTTGACAGTAAAATGTAGAATCAATCGATCGACCAGGCTGCAGCAGCTCATAGTGGGTGATTCCTTTCTAATCCCCCAAAACACTCAGCCTAAGCTTTCGAGGCGTCAATCCTGGCCTTGCGACTATTTGTTCAGCTTCTCCACGCTTGATCCACTTTTCGTCTCCTGTTACCATTCGCTTCAAAAATGGTTCTATTTTATTTCGTTTCAACAAAGAATCGCAGATATTAATTCAATCCATTAAATTTTTCACAGTCAATTCTATTGGTACGAAAACATCGAGCTTCTATTTGTAGCCAGCCTTTTTTAAATGGTTCAAAACCATTTGATGATGAATGTTAGCGATGTCATGGCTGCTTAGCTGACGGTCCTGGTCAATTTTCATATATCTTTTTTCATAATTTCATCGACTTTTTCAACGATAGGTCAACCAGAGCGAGGTGCATCTTTCACATCGGAAATTTCCAGAACGGAAGCGAGCGAACCATTGTTGTGCTACACGAACTGATACAGTATCGTCTCCGTAAACTTCACACAAATTTCATTGGTGGCTTGCATGGCATTCTTCCCTATTTTATACAAAAATTTCAAAATATAGCGAATTTCTTGATTATTTTCACTAATTTTTGAACAGCTGTAACTTTTTTCAACTTCCCCTAATTAAATTTCTTTTTTTTTGAAGAAAACCGCAGATAACTTGCCTCTGATTGAACTGGAAAAATTGCATTTAAGATACTTATCAAAGCGTTCTTTTCTTATTATTGAGAGATATTCTACATTTTTCATATTCAATTGCAAATTGTGTTAGCTGCTTTCCATAATAACAATTTTTCGGAAAACTCTCGCAAACGCAAAAACTTTAAAATAATTTTCCGAACAACTTTAAAGCTTTACACGCAGTAAATACATACAGTTATGTGTCAAAAGCAATTAATTACCAGCATCGCTCCATTTCGAATCTCTTTCATACAATTCCCAAAACTATCATTGACTTTATTTGGGTTAAAAATAAAGTTTTTGCGCCCTTGGCGAGAGTTTCTCGGAATCCGAAGATTGTAGCTATCTGGGAGGCGGAACACACATGCGGAAATGCGTATGTGTATGTGTAAAGGATAGTGTCTTCTGCCACCCACTCTTGCTTGGCAATGAAGTGAAAGAACCTAATCATAATTATTATGTGCTCACCGTTATTAATTATGGAGAAAGTTCGACAAAAACTTTTCTTTCTTTGCTGTTTTTTCTGGTTTCTTCCACGCTGAAAAGTTGAATGAAACCGAAGGATAAGCGAAGAAGAATCGCAAGAAAAATTGGCCTAAGCAAATAAAGTCGATTGTGCGAAATGAAATAAATGGCGAAATCTTTGAGGTTATGTATTTGTAGAAAATATAATAATAATGACTACTAAGCACACATAAGAGGAAAATCAGTTGATGAGAAGGAATTGCCTTAGGTACTTTTTTAATAAAAATGGACCGTTTTGCACATAAAACTGATTTGTAGCCATTGCATTACATATGTATGTATGTGCATATGTATATACAGATATACACATACCTTCAACAAACAACCGTTCTATACATTATTAATAGATCTACACTCGTGTATTTTGTAATGGAATTGACGATGACAATCTGTGCAACTGTCACGAAAATATTTACCGTTACATTTACACTGATTTACACTTAGCATTAATTGAGAGGTGAATGCAACAGAGAGCGAAAATTCTCATCTCACATGTACAAGCTGGAATAAACGCACAGTGTATAACAAATAGTGGAACAAACTATGAAATAAGAGAAAATAGAAAATAGTTTATTTACTTGATTTATTTAATGTTCTCGAAAAATTGCAAAAAAAAATTCAAAAAATATTAGGGTTGCCATCTGACACTAAAATTAAGGCTAAATTCTTTTATAACTTTGAAGCCAATGATTGCCATTACCTAACAGCAACAATAAAAAAAACTATAAAACGTACGATTTTTAATTTTTCTGATTTTTTAAGAGTTGCCACCTATAACCGTCAAAATTATTAAAAAAATGCTGGAATATTATTCTCATTGTACAAGTATTTAATACTCGAATCGTTAAAAAACATATTTTAATATGTAAAAAAAATACATGTATAACAATTTTATTGGCAGGGCTGCCATCAACCGAAATTTACTAAAATTAAATTTTTTATTAATAAAAAGGAACAGGCAGACATTTAAAGGAACTGATGCCGTAGGAACTAAATATTCTGGTATTTTTTATTTTAATATTCTTTAAAGGGTTGCCACCACGCAAAAAACTTACTCAAAATGTTGGAATAGTATTTTAAATATTTGAAAATAATATATAATACGCAATTGAAATATTGAAACAAATATTCTGAAATGTAAAAAACAAAATATATAGTACAATTTCATCACTAGGGTTGCCACCTACACTAAAATTAAATTTTTTTATTAATAAACAGAAACAGGCAAACATTTAAAGGAACTGGTACAGTAGGAATCAACTATATTGGTATTTTTTTAACTTTTATAATCCTTAAAGGGTTGCCACAAACTCTTATTAAAAATGTTAGACTAGTATTTTAAATATTTAGAAATAAAATATAATATTTATTTGAAGAGACAAAATAAATATTATAAAATGTAAAAAAAAATGTATTAAAGAAATTTTGAGTAGAGTTGCCACAGAATACGAAAATTATATTTTTAATTATTTAATATATTTAATATAATTAAAGTGAAGCACAGTATAATGACAACCAGAAAAGAAAATAAAATATGTAAGATTTTTTTTTAGCTAATAAAGGGTTGCCATCTATACAAAATATAAATTATTTTATAAAAATTTTGAAACAATATCTCCTATATATTCTATTTTTTTATTAAATTAAACAAAAAAGGAAAATATTTTCATTTAAATAGGGTTGCCACCTTACTTAAAAAAATATGGGTAACTACCTTTTATAAAATGGAATTGCAATTTATACTCTGATTATTAATCTTATTCTCTCGATAGTTTCTTTTATAGACGAAAATAAACCCACTCTTTTGGTGATTACGATTAAAAATAAAGCTATTTAATTCCCAGGACCCTAGAGGAACACCTCAGGTCTTGGAAAATTACTACTTCCCCAAAGTAACTAATAATGATGGACAGACCAAAAAACTTCTGTTTCGTTCAGTTAACAGAAAATCTATATATGGAATAGACTGTCTCCAGCAGATAAAATATATTTGGAGTGTTTAGAGAAGAGGATAATTTCATTTGTAATTAGTCGGAATAACTCAAATATCCTTTAATTGATTTTCCAAAACTATTAAATTTCAATAGATTTGAATACTTTTACCACACACTGTTCGAGATAGTTAGCTATCCAGCAAAATTCGTTTGCCGTCTGCACTAATGAACGATTGGCTAACTAACTACTCACGCTTAGATAACTACTCTAGCGCAACTCAGTAGGGACATGTTCAGACATGCATGCGTGCATAGTTGTTAACCTAAGTTTATTAGAACACTTAAGAACTCAGACATTCATGCACGCGTTGCAAATACACCAGCAACGAGAAGAAGCAGAATATTTTCCACCATTTACTAGGCATCACTCATACGCCGTGTAGGCTTTGATATTAAAATGAACTATACACATACACATACATACATATACGAAAATATGCAAAAAATATATATACATATGTGTGTGTGTGAGTGTAGTTTGGTGTCATAAAATAATTGCACGTACACATTTCGAGAACACGTACGTCGTTCTCGCTGCCATTTTTACCCAAAACCGCCACGTAGTCGCACAAAAGGTCGCCTTTTGTTTGTTGTAAATCGAGCGTGGTGCGTGCAACACGAATAACGAGAAATTGGAAAGTGAAAATTTTAACAAACTCGAGTTGTGAAGATTAACAGCACAACGACCTTTCCGCTGCGTGGTTTTGTTGTTGGGTCATAAAAAGGTTTTCCGGCCGAAGATTCAAGCGCATGCTCGAGTAAACAGACAGATATGGGGCTAGCTGGGAACTATTTAGTTGGAGGCGACCGCATGACATATGTGAGAGCATGTGTATGTATGTTTGCTTGGTAGTGATATAAATTATTTATGCAAATTACTTGTAAAATTTTCGGTGTAAAGTTGTTGAACTTTAAGGTACTTGAGAAAGTGTTAAACCGGAAATTATGACCAAAATTTTATGTTAAAAATATACATATAAGGAGAAAATTTTATAGTTTTTAAATCCATATATATGTACATAAGTAGGTGCTCTGAGGGAAAAAACTATTAAGTCTAGTTTCAGTATAGCTACAGACATATTGCTCTCTGTGGTTCAGTAGACTTGAGCTTAACCAAAATAACCCGCTCCACATGAGAGCCCTATCATAACCTTTTTTTATTTTATTTCTTGAAGTGAAATTTTTTTCCAGTCCAAGTACTGCTTTCAGTACTGCCATTTTCTTCTTCTAAAGAATACCATTAAGCCCATAAGTTATCTTATTTAATATTGAGAGAGATGAAATGTGAATGAATCTCCAAGTGAATGAATTTTGGAAGAAAGCATTATAAGTTCACACTGACTTCTTTCTACTTTTGATCTCCGGATTTGCATAACACCTTTAGGAAAGTTCACTTTTAATATAAAATTCACACTTTCATGGTTAATTTTTCTTTATAAAAATGTGGCAACTCTGAATAAAATATTTATTTGATTTGAGTTTTCATTCACATACTGTTTCTCACTTGATACCTGCTCTATAATGATACATTTTTATTTTATAGTTCAAACAGCTGGCAACTCTGTTTAAAACTGTATGTTTGAACTGCGCTTTATTTTCAAATATTTGCCAAGGAGCACTTGTTTGATATTAGTTTATGCTAAATTTTTTTAATTTTATATTTACAAACATGTGGCAACTCTGTTATAAATATTTGTTTCATCTCGAATCGCTCTAAATATTTGTCAAGTATCACTTGATATCTGTTTTCTGTTAATACATTTTTAATTTATTTTTAAAACAAATGGCAACCCTTTTAAAATATTTTTTTTTCAACTTTTTATTCTTTCAGATATTTGGCAAGTTTTAGTTTTGGCTATTAAAATTTTAAACTATTTTATTTTTCAAATAGGTGGCAACACTCTTTAAAATATTTGCCTAGCTTAAAGTATTATTTCGGTTATTTGTCAAGTAATCTGATATCTGGCGAAATTTCGTAAATTATATTAAGAATGTGTGCGATTTTCTTGAACAGAAGATTTACATAACTCAGATGATGGAGAACTATTACCAGATCTAAAACTAAACCTAAACAATTTTCGTCGAGATCATTCCAATACTCTGATTGCCTCTTCGGAGTGTTCGAAATTTTTAAAAACGCCTTGTGGAGCCTAGCTTCTCCGATTTTGGCTATCTAAAGCACTTAGCATACTCAACCTGAATAAAAACCAGAATCAAGAATTTAAATTATTACATTAAATTTAACTTCAGATATGAAAAAAGAACTGTAAACTGTTCTATTCAGGGCTTTCATTGGTTATAATAAAGTTTACTGAGATTCAGAAGTTTGAAACGATTAGTTTGAAGGAAAACTTACCCTAGAATCTAATCGGAAATGTCGTAAGACAAAAAGTAAAATTTTTTTATACGGACTCTAATATATCATCACAATAATTTTATTAAAATAGATTTCATACTACAATGACATAATCCAATATAGGATCAACCACTTCCAACTTTGGAAGGATGACGTCATGTGTGGAAGTTCATGCAAAGGAGGAAAGTTCTCTGATTGTCATTCCCTTGGGAATGGCCAGAAATGATTTTTTTACAATTCTCAAGCAGCTCACGACTTCTGGTCTTAGGGCAAGTCTCTGGGTAGACAAAGAACGTCCGTTTGAAGGTGAGCTAAAGTGAGAAGGCGAACCATCCCTCCGCTTGGTTGTGAAGGGTTTGGCCTATATCCTTGCAAGATCAAATTGACGCAAGAACTGTAACCGCTTGACAACTAGAAACGTCATATGTTCGTGAATTAGGCCGAGCAACAACTTAAAAATGATCTGAATTTTCATTGAAAAATCATTTTCATCAATGAGGCTCATTTCTGGCTGAATTGCCTCGTCAATAAGCAAAATATGCACGGCGACGTCAATGGGCCGTCTTTATCCGTGGTGATCAAGACCGGCACGTTACTGTGAATGGGAAACGCTACTGCTCAATGATAACCGAATATTTTTGGTCCGAATTGAATGATATGGACTTGGACAGCGCCACAAGCCACACAGCGAATGTCACAATTATTGAAAACAATGTTTGATGAACATGTTAACTCACGAAATGGCCCAGTCAAATGGCCGTTAGAATATTTCCTGTGGGGCTACGTTAAGTCTATGGTCTATGTGAACAACCCAGCGACGATTGGTGAACTTCGTACGAATATTCCACGTGCAATTGCAGCAGAATCGGACGATTTGTGCTAGAAAACCGTCGATAATTGGGTTCAGCGTCTGGACTTTTGCAAGCGTGCCCGTGGCGGCCATGCAAAAGAAAACGGGCTCTATACATAATGTAATAGCATCGAATGTATTTTCACAGAAATAAAGAATTATATCGATATCTTAAACCATTGCAGCGCTCTTATTGAAAAACCATTTATTATTTTATTCATATTCATAAATAATTAATATTTTCTACTTATACACATATATCTTTATGTGTCCTACTTTATTTAACCGATAACAGTTTTCATTAATTTTCTACCTTTCAGATCTAACTAAAGATCTAGTTGATTCACACAGCAATATTTGTAGTTATATAGGCATATGCGGAATACATACATATGTATGTGAACAGCACACCAAACCGTACAAACAGCTCTGTCGATTTCCATTATCTGCAAAAATTATAATTCCGAAATTTATTTTACTAACAATTACATTTTACAATGGTATGATAAATAGACCATATAAACATATATGAATCTATACATATCCAACCGTCAGTCAAATTACTATTTAATTATGGACTGTAGATAAGCAAAGTCACAGAGAAATGCTTTTCAAATTTTATATTATTCATTCGTAATTGCTCGGCACAGATCACTTTCTTTTCAACAGCAAATTGGTGTTGCCGTTTTTGTTGTTTTCTCTCGCTTCATTTGATGGCAATAAAAGATAACGTGCAACACATTAGTATTTGCCACTTCCGAGACAGGCCTAGCTCTAGCTCCGGGTAATTTAAATTCAACACGAATAAATACATACGCAGAAGCATTTATGTGTGTTTTTACTGACATTTTTAAGGAGACATTTTCTTAAAGGGGATCGGAGTGGTCAAGTGGATAGCTAGTTAAGTGATGCCTTAAAGTTAGAAATATGAGATATTTTTTCTTTTTCAAAATTAGTTCAGGCAGGTCCACACAAAGTGTCAAAACACATTATAAACTAGTCATTCTCATAGGGCTATTAACCTCGATATGACCATTATAAGAGACGTGTTCGATTCGCGTACTCTGCGCTCGCAACGTTTGCACTCTGCTGTATATGAGACCTCTTCTATTATCCAAAAATCTTTATGATAGAGCGCAACAAAGTTATCTAGTTGTATTTCTAATACAAGAGTGTTCTGAATGCTTCACTCAACAGGTATAAGGCCTAACGATGCCTATTTGATTATGCCAGTTTATGCGAGTTATACTAGTTATTTGTACGATTCGTTAATTGACAAAATTTGATGGATTTTAAATGAACAGTGTTAGCAGAACTTAAAATTTGAAATCAATGAATAATATATATTTAAATAATAAAAGTTAAGGCGCGCAAAAAAGTAATTCCTTTTAAAAAATATCAATTCTAAATATTTCATAAAGTATTCACCAGAAGCTGCGTATAAGTAGGCAACTCTACGCAAAATTTTATAACCGAACTTTAATAGAGTAAAGACCTCTCCAACGCGGGACAATTAAGATGAAAGTTTTGAGTTGTTTCAATACAGTTTTTGCAGATGGCGTCCTGCGCGAACGGATTCCCAGCCTACTTTTACTGCAATGGACGACAATCTCTTGGGGCAATGGTCCGTTAAAAGCACCAAAAAAATCCACGAGAGACTAGTTTTAGTGAGATTAAAGAACAGTCACTAAATGCTTAGTAGAAACGATGTGCTCTTTTTCATCATGAAAAGCTGAAATTTTTCATTTTCAAAATATCTCGTGAAAGCCGCCTGTTAACTCAAACCCAAGAGCCGGTTCTGGGTTATAGCAAATGGTCCAAATAGTGTCAAAAAAGTCTGATTCTCTTTTTATATAAAAAAAAACTCCGATAGTATCCTATACAACATGTGAAACGGAGCTCAAAACTTTTCTTTCTTCCCAATATTTGCGCCTCTAATTCATTTTAATAACAGAAAATTTAGTCTGATCCTGAAAAAATGAGGCTCGTCTCCCCACAGAGGACATTGCTTATATGAAAAGCAGAAAGAAACATCTCAAGCCGCCACAGCTCTCAGTCTGAGTCAATGCCAATTCAAAGGAAGTTTTAATTTAAAATCCTGAACTATATGGTACCCCCACCGACGCGCACACCCATGGTGCTTTCAAGTGAACGGCCACAAGAAGAGCGCATATGTGGTTCCACACACTAATTCGCCTGTGCGTGTGTGTGTGCATGTGCATTGATAATGACACCAGCTGTCCATTTGCCGATTGATGTAGTGCGCTCTCAGTTATAATCTCAGCCATGCCAGGCAGCACACCGACAGCAGCCGCACGTAGAGGTTGTTATTATTAAAGACTATGCCTCTGTGCCTCCATGCCGACATGCCACATTCGCTGCTTCACTTGCAGCCGCCCGGTGCAGTTCAATCACTTCAGCGCCAGTGAGGCAAACTAGAAAATCCAGTATTTATGTGAGTTCGATGAAGTAATGAATGATGATTGCACGTTGCCACATTTTCGCCTGTGATTTCTTTTTTAATCTCTTTGCCATTTTCATTTATGCGGAAAAATGTTTGTTACTTTGGAAAAATTGGCTAACAGGTGAGCGGTCTGTCTGTCATCGTTTTCGAAAAAAGATTATTAGTATTGATCGAAGGAAATTTGAAAATCATTTTAGAGAATATACATATATACATATACATATATATATATATATTTCTTTTTGTTATATTTATATATACATTGTGAAAAAAGCCCGGAAATTGTACTTAAATACCCCGGCCAAATGATATTTCAAAAAACTGTATTTTGCTAGGTTGGTAGGACTGTCCTTAATTGTAATTAATGACCTAGACACTGCTTAGGAGGTCTTCCCCTTCCTTTGCTTTACTCGGTGGGTAATGCGTCGAACACTCTCAGTGTTTTCATTCATACGGACGACATGACCTAGCCAGTACAGCTGCTGTCTCTTAATTCGATGAACTATGTTAATGTCTTCGTATATCTCGTACAACTCATCGTTCCATCCACCCCGATATTCGCCGTGGCCAACGCGCAAAGGACCATAAATCTTTCGCAGAACTTTTCTCTCGAAAACTCGCAACGTCAACTCATCAGTTGATGTCATCGTCCAAGCCTCTGCACCATATAGCAGGACGGGAATTATGAGCGACTTATCGAGTTTTGTTTTTGTTCGTCGAGAGAGGACTTTACGTCTCAAATGCGTGCTCAATCGGAAATAGCACCTGTTGGCAAGAGTTAGTCTGCATTAGATTTTGCGGCTGATATTATTTTTGGTGTTAATACTGGTTCCAAGATAAACGAAATTATCTACGTCGGCATCTGCACACTCTTTTAAAAGATTGTACCTGCTCGATTAAGTTCTGCAGCTCCAATTAGCAGGTTGAAAAAGTCGCACGATAGGAAGTCGCCATGTTTGTATCCTCGTTTGGTATCGAACAGCTCGGAGAAGTCGTTCCCGATCCTGACGGAACTTTTGCTATTGCTCAATGCCGCCGTATTAGTTTTGCGGGGGACACCAAATTTAGATAAGGCGGCATAAAGGATAGATGGAGGTTTGAGTCATGTGTACAAGTTTACGCAAGTGAGAAAAATTCTCTGATTGCCATTCACTTGGGAGTGGTCAGAAACAATTTTTTTACATACGTCTCAAGCCGCTCACGACTTCCGGTTTTAGACCATGTATCCTCTGGGTAGCCAGAAAACATCCGTTTGAAGGCGAGTTAAAGTGAGAAGGCGATACATCACCTCCACAGGGTTGTGCGCTGGGTTTGGGACCCGCCACGTAAAATACACTATCCACGAAAAGGAAACAACAGCCTCGTATAAGTGAAGAAGTCTATGCGAATGATCAGAACTTAAGATGCTATCGCGCCTTGGGAACAAACTGAGCGGTATTCTATAGTAGAAATTTGAGAGAAAATCTGGAAACTGTTCTTTACTCAATGGGGGAAACTTATTGATAAGCTAAAATACCTTAATTACATTTTAGAGAGAAAAATGTGAAGGAAAAAATATTAAGTTTGACGAGAGAAAGGTCTCAGTAGTCTTATTGGAATTATAAAACCATAGTTAAGCTCATAGCAGTGTTTCTGTATTATAAATTGGTCCGGGAAAGGCTACATTTGCTAAAGAGCTAGGCTGTAGACAACTAGTAGCTATTCCTTAGCACTTTATTAAGAATACATGCGTGCTGCTTGTGAAGAAAATTAGTACGTGGTGCCGATTACTCTGTAGTAGTTACAGGCTATATAAGTAATTATTAAAGCGTAAGATTTATTGCTTGTAAAAATATTCTCTTTCAGCGAGATAAGCTTCTACAGCAATAACAGGACTGGCATATTGACTTTGAGTTTAGTTTTTTGCATCTCCTGCGACTAGAGTGCTCTGCGGATTCCGGGTCTTAAGGGAATAGCTATAAAATGCAAAGCTGTTGAGCTTATTTGATTTTAATGATATCAATCAATTTTTAACCTCCTCTTTCTAGCAGCCATATCTTAAGCCAATGCTAGAAATCACCAGTAGAGTCTAAAGAGCATTTGTCAGTAACATATCGATGCTGATATGCTAACTAGAGATGGTAAATGATCAGCGCTCGCTGATATGTCAAAAAGGAATTACGTGGTAAAATTAGTGGCAAGTCTATTTGTTATTCGATTTAATTAAAGCAATATGAAAAAATGAGAAACAAGTTTGATTTTGTCTAACTTCGAACTTCTTCGGAAATCTCCAAAAAAAACTCAAGCTACTTTAAGTTATTATTATCTTATAGCCTCTTTACATTTACTTAATATATTTAAGTCATTCATGTACAGTAAATTTCTTTCAATGTATGCAATTATTACATACAAAATGCTCCTTTGTATATGTTTTTATATATTTATAGCATCTAACTGGCCAAAATGTACATATATACGATATTTAATAGATCGGAAGATAGTGGTGAGAGGCAATTGGATAACAATCAACTTTCAAAAGTGTTGTTGGTAATTATAGGAGCGCTTGCGATTAATGTGTATTTTCGTTTACACTAAAATACAGTTATTTTTGTGGTATGTACGTTTATGAGGAATACAATGTTGTTGTGGCATTATTATAATAACTGAACTTAATGACTTGGAAAATGCAATCGTTGGAAAATTAATTAGGCGTTTTCACGGTAAAAGAAATTTATGTTTATAGAAGAATATACTGATTATTAATAATTTATATAAAGTTGTCAAATATCTCCATTCCCCTTTTTTGCCCTTTATTCAATGCTTTATAAAAAGCGTTACAGTGATCGGATTTAGTTCAAATATGCGCCGTTTCGTTCGATAATCTGTTTCCATCTAGACGGCAACTTCATAATATCCCCTCGTAGAAGCCCCCTCCTTATTTGCGAAGAACTTGGACAGCCACTTTTCACAAGCCTCTTTTGAGTTCAACTTTACACCAACAAGGGCGTTCGCCATGCCCAGGAACAGGTGGTGATCACTAGGCGCTATGTGAATGCGATAAAACCTCCCATCCGAACACCCGCAGCTTTTGACGAGTCATCAACGAAGTGTGTGGTCTGGCGTTGTCCTGGTGGAACACTAAACCCTTCCTGTTGGCCAATTCTGGACGCTTTGGTCGATTGCCTGCTTTAAGCGGTCCAGTTGTTCGAAGCAGTTGCTAGAATTAAGCGTCTGGCCATATGGGAGCAGCTCATAGTGGATGACTCCCTTCCAATCCCACCAAACACACAGTAAAACCTTCCTGGCCATCAATCCCGGCTTTGGTACTGTTTGGGACGATTCTTCCGCCTTCAACCACGACCGTTTTCGCTTGATATTGTCGTAAGTGATCCATATTTCGTCGCCAGTCACCATCCGCTTCAAAAATGGGTCGAGTTCGTTCCCTTTTAGCAACATATCGCAGGCGTTAATTCGGTCCAGAAGGTTTTTTTGCGTCAAAACATGTGACACCCAAACATCAAGCTTTTTTGTGTATCCAGCCTTCTGCAGATGGTTTAAAATGGTTTGGTGACTAGCTCCTATCTTCTGCGCGATGTCACGAGATGACACCTGCCGGTCTAACTCGATGTTTTCCATAATTTGATCGGTACTTGTCGTCACAGGTCTTCCGCCGGCTGGGTTATCCATGGTGTCGTTTTCACCCGCTCTGAATCGTCGAAGCCATTCCTCAGCAGTTCGAAATGATCCCCCAAAACACCATTAATCTCACGAAACGTTTCTCTAGCGGATTTGCCTTTAACGAAAGAAAACTTTAAAATAGCGCGAATTTCGGTGTTAGTGAACTCCATGTTCACACGTCTATAATAATTGAACACAATATCCAAACTAACCATGCATTGCGTCGTTTTGTAGTTTATGTCAAGACCTTTCAAAGATGTATAGTATTGCCAGATGCGAGCACTGTAGCGCTTTATACATAGCCGCGAAATTCAAAGGACCAAAAGGCGGAAGGGAGATATACAACCAAATATTTTCTGTGAATAACAATATCACTAACAATATCAATATCAACATTAATATCAACATCAATATCAATATCAATATCAATATCAATATCAATATCAATATCAATATCAATATCAATATCAATATCAATATCAATATCAATATCAATATCAATATCAATATCAATATCAATATCAATATCAATATCAATATCAATATCAATATCAATATCAATATCAATATCAATATCAATATCAATATCACTATCAATATCAATATCAATTTCAATAATCTTAGCTCGTATCCTCTTTTCTTTAAGGAACAGAAATACTTAGCAATTGGATTTCGCAGCAGTGACTCGTCACCTATTCCTTTTATAGATTATACTAGTCACATGTTACGTATCTTGCTCCCAAGAATTAGTTCTTGAAGTTTTCCGTTATAGAGAGTGAGGAAGGCATTTTTACTGCTTCATATATACATACACACACAACAAAAATATGAAATTAAATGGAGATTTAAAATTTTCACACACATCCTGCTTGTCACCCAACCTGTCAACCCTTCTGCCAGTCACCGTTATATCACTTACATACATACATATGCCTCTATTTAGATAACTTTAGCTTTCCTTGCTCATTTATCTATGCGCCGTTAAAATTTCCTTCGTCAAATTTTTTTATTTTCTATTATTTAGCGCATTTCCGCTTTTAAGGCTTGTGATTTGCCGTTTTTTAACACTCATCTATTTCTTGTTGTTGTTGCTGTTGCTTGTATTGTGCTGGCGCTTAACTCGCCAGCTGTTGCAGGAAATTAAAATCTGCTACTCAGACAACAAAAAGCGAGCAAAAAGCAAACAGGAGAGTGTTAAATGGGCGTGAAGAGAGTTGGGGCCAAACTGTGGCTGCAACAAAAAGCGAAGCGTGGCAATGATTTTGAGTGCGAGAGGAAAGTAAATAAATTAGAAAAAGAAATTGTTATGCATAAAATGAGATGGAAAACTGGCGATTCGGGATAAGTATGTATGAGTATATAAGTATTATGTAAATATGTAGATATGTGTATGTATAAACAGTTATAAGTGTTGAAATTCGCTTAATTCGTTTTGGATACGGCGAGATAAATCCAAAAAATAAATAAATAAATTGCAGTAAAAAAGCTCAGTCATTACTCATTTCATTTAATATTTCTCACTTTCAAAATCTGACGGAAATAATGACAAATATGTATAATAAAGGGTGCTGCTTTTGGAGATATTGGATGGCATATGAGTATTATGCAGGATAGCTGTCAAACCAGCTGTCGAATTTGCTTGACATTTATACTTAGTGTAATTTGAAAAAATCTTAAAAAGTTTGAAAATATTTTTAAAATTTTTTCTAGGCAAGTTAACGGATTATATACACTTATGAGTTTCAAAAAATCGAATTAAAAACAAAGAGTTTTTCTTAAAAATCAAACTCAAAAACGGGTTTTTTCTGACTTACAAGTAAACATATTTCTTAAAGAATAAATAAATAAGCAAAATTTTCTTATTCAAAGAGTAAGTAATTCCGGAGAAATTCTCCAGACTCCGTGCCTAGCGCACAAAAAAACATATTGCGTATGTCGAAGTCAATTTTGATCCATAAAACGGAAGATGGAATCAAAGCTAGTTAGTCAGTGGTGAGCTCTGTATGTTAGTTAGTTTAGTTTAGGTTAACCTGTAGACCAATGAGCCACGCATAGACCAGTTTTGGTTCTTTGCGATACCAGATGGAGTTCAGTTACTAGATTCATGAGGAATAGTCATCCTTTAGTATCAGGATGCTTGACGCGAATTGGTTAGTTATTAGATACTTTTTAGTCCCTTCAGTTTAGGAGGATGAAGTGATGTGTAGAAGTTCGTGAAGTGAGAAAAGTTCTTTGATCGCCTTTCGGGAGTGGCCGGAAACGATTCTTTTACATATGTCTCAAGCAGCTCACGGTCCTATCCCAAGTATCCTCTGGCTAGCCAAAGAGCATCCGTTTGAAGGCGAGCTAAAGTGAGCAGACGAAACATCCTCTGCACAGGGTTGTGTGCTGGGTTTGGGACCCGCCACCTAAAAAAGAGCACCCAATGAAAAATAACAATCAGCAACTCTTGCCAACAGGTGCTACTTCGAACTGAGTAGGCAATTAAGAAGTAAAGTCCTCTCTCGACGAACAAAAACCAAACTCTATAAGTCACTCATTATTCCCGTCCTGCTATATGGTGCAGAGGCGTGGACGATGACAACAACTGATGAGTCGACGTTACGAGTTTTCGAGAGAAAAGTTCTGCGAAAAATTTATGGTCCTTTGCGCGTTGGCCGCGGCGAATATCGCATTCGATGGAATGATGAGCTGTGTGAGATATACGACGACATTGACGTAGTTCAGCGAATTAAAAGACAACGGCTACGGTGGCTAGGTCATGTCGCCCGAATGGACGAAAAAAGGTCCAGCTCTAAAAGTATTCGACGCAGTACCCGCCGGGGGAAGCAGAGGAAGAGCAAGACCTCCACTCCGTTGGAAAGTCCAGGTAGAGAAGGACTTGGCTTCGCTTGGAATCTCCAATAGGCGCCACCTTGCGAAAAAAAGAAACGACTGGCGCGCTGTTGTTAACTCGTCTCTAACCACATAAGCGGTTTCTACGCCAGTAAAGAAGAAGAAGAAGTTATAGGCAGTCATCTCATTACTGAATTGTTCTACTAGAACTGAGAAACATCACATAGTATAACCTTCACTTTTATAGAAAAGTGTTCAGTAAATTCATAATACCCATAATAATGAACCACCTAGGTGGTATGATTTGAAACCACTCAACTGCATTTTGTAGAGCTTAGACAAGCTTATAGTTTATACCGATTAACATCACGTTGAAAGTGAATATTTGAGATGTTACAGGCGAAATAAAGTCGAAATAAAGTTTTCAAAATTGAATTTTTCCCACAGGATACACTTTGAGGTCCTGGTGACCGACCGATATTAGCGAGTTAAACAAGCCAATTTTTTTTTACAATTTGTTTGAATGAACATGTCTAAGCCTCTAAATACTACACCCTTTATGTATAAAAATAAGTGCAAACTCTTACTATCCCTCCTCTTGGTCTCCCTGAGCGTGCTCTTCTACGCCATTTTATTTAATTTTTCTGTAGCACACGATATAACAGAATAGAACTTTGCTGTATTGAAACGTATCTTGTAGTAAAAACGCGCCCAGTTCAACGCCAGATAATGAAAAGAATGCAAAGCGTGGAAAGGCGGCACGCAGATTTTCATCTTTACTTTACAACAACAGCATAAATTATATGTTTTTTTGTTTTTTATTTGCCTGCTTTTATTATGTTTTGTTTGCGTCTGCTTTATTGTTCTTTGTTTGTTGTTTTATTTGTTTTCCATTTAGCGTGTTTATAGGGATTTGCATTTAGTAGGCGGCGACGGCTTAGAGCGCGGTTAAGAAGAAGAGGAAGTTAAAAATTAAGCGAAAGATAAATTTAGGTAAAAAACGAAAAGAAATGGAGAAGACCTTTATGTTGGCTTGGAGGCTGAATTTAATGACAAGGAAGTAGGGGCAAGTTTGTAAATTTTTATGATAACGTTTTTGAGGGAATATTAGGTTAGGTTGATCTGGCCAGTTATAAGGCAATCATATGACTTCCGATATCTTTATTTGATTCATAGTTAAGTCAAATGAAATTTTTTTCTGACTATATCTCGTCATCAAGAAGTTTTACGAATTCGAGATCCCAACCGCTTCATTCTTTTTATTGCTAATTCAATATTTTAAATAAATACTGACAAAGAATAACTCTGGAAGCGAACCGCTGTAAGGAGGTTCTAGGTTGCTGTATCGAAAGAGCTATTTTAGAGAACCAAATAGAAGACATCAATTTTAGTGAAAGATTTTCTATAGGTAAGAAAGCAGAGAACTCGCTATACTATAAATCTAAGCTAATCCGAACTGATTTCCAGGAAAACAAGTCTCGAAAAACACATGACATAGATATGTAGGTGGACTAGGGAAATGCAAGAGTGCAACAAATACACCGATTGCTCAATATTATTGTAGAACCAGCCATGACCAAACCCAGCTTTCAAAAACCAGTAGCTATTTTTTGATTAAAAAGTATTAATAAGAGCGCTGCATTCAAGATCAGTGGGTCACTTCGGTCCGTTATTAATTCTATACCTATCACTAGTTAGCGATAGTGGTAATAGATAAAATCTTTCCTCGAATACTGAACACTTACTGAAAAATTTTGTTTAGCTATTGTACAAAGGCGGTAATGAGAATATTCCAAACAGGTTTCCTGGTGAATAAAAGTTAGAGATGAAAAGGCAATGTGCGACATATGGAAACATAGATCACGTTTACGTATACTTAATTACTGGTATAGTGTTATTAAAGCTAATATGAAAGTATTAAATAAAAAAATAGTGAATCGATTGGTCGTCAGAGATACCACTGTATAAGACCTGGTAATAAAAAATGCCAGATGGGCAACGTAGCTTATCGGTACTCTGTAACACTTAATAGTCGCAGATAGGTAGAGACCACAAACTACCGTCTTTTTGAACTAACGATGCTGTATCATGCTATTGGCCCTTTTATGCCATTGTACGTATTCTCTTCACGAATTAAATCATATAATTCATACAAGGTTAGATAAGTAGTTGACTACGGTCTGATGCAAAAACGGCTAAGAGTTTTGTGCTGCCAGCTACATCTCATCAAAGCTAGGGATACAATTTACAACTGTTCCTGAGAACTCAGAAAAAACCAAGATGATTTAACTCAACTTCCAATTCCTTTAATTTATTTTCAGATTTTTAGAACTGACATTTTCGGTGATCTGATTCTTTTTCAAACAGTTATGCTAACGAGGATCAATCAAGGAATTAGAAGTAGATACTTTAAACGTGTCATTACTAGTGACCCGACGTGGTCTCATGAATACAACGGCGGAACTGTTCAACAATTTAGCGAATGCCGCTTCGAAAACGTGCCAAAACCGAAAAAACTAAAATTCAAATGAAGTCTCTGAAGATCCCAGCCGAGTCATTTAACAAGTGTTTAAAAATTTGGGTTAAGCGTTGGCATGCATGTATTGGCCCAAAAGAATCCTACTATATAGACGGAAAAATACTTGTATAAAAATAATTGAAAATGTAATATTCAGGTAAAATTCGATCAGATGGTACTTTATTTATAAAAATTGTACGATCTAATACAAAGCTTCGAAGAACGCATTGATAAAGATATTAAGGGGTTACTTGGGTTTACGGGTTTCAAAAAGTCGATGTTTTTTTTATTTTATTAAATTCCACCTCTAGAATATTGTCCCAAAATTTAATGTTGATCCGAGTAATAGTTTCGGAGGTACAGCCTTGAGAACTGCTGCGCTCGAGGTTAGCTAGGTTAAGTGCCCCGGTTTTAAATGCGTTTTTCTCGAAATTGTGTTTTTGAAGTCGGTTGGCAAGATTTTTCGAGAACTACTCAACCGATTTTCATGAAATTTTACACAGGTCCTTTAGATAGAATTCTTGAATCTTTTTTGGACGAAAGACTTTTTTTTTCGATTACAACTATTTGAAAAAAAAAATTTCACGAAATTTTCATTTTTTTATAAAAATATCTAACAACAATCCAATTTTCAGCTTTTTTCCCCTTCGTCCAAGTTCTAAGAAGATTTTAACCAAAACACGTATTTTTGCACGTTAGATGATACTACAAGTATAAGGAGTTATTCTGCCAACGTGGGCGCATCTTTTTTCCGAGGGGTCACCGGACATGGCCGAGTTTAAAATAATTTTTTACAGAATTTTCAGAATTTCTTTGTAAATAGTGTATGTTTGTAACAATAAAAAATGCTAAAATATTTCATATTTTATATGAGAAAAAATTGTGGAAAAAGGATGAATTTTACCCGAGGAAACCCATGTAACCCCTTAAACGTAATTTTCTCTGCACATTAGAGGATATCTAGAGAAAAATTACACGACGTAATACCTCACCAGTAATTCCGTGAGGTTATGTTTATTAAAGTTTCGCACTCCGGTTTTCCATGCTTTCATCTACTATATAAAAAAAAACTTAAAAGAGAACAATGCCCTGTTTCTATATATTTCTATGTATTTTACATCTTTTCTATAATATCTTAATTTTTTTAGGTAATATATAGGTTAGGTATGATAGGTATGAAAATAATTGTTGCCCGAGGATTGAAAAAAGTAGCAAACATTCCACCACTGAAGGATTAACTTATGGAAGCACTGCATACGAATATTTAGTATCGACTGGAACCACACCTATCACAAATCTTTCCTGGTAATCAAATATATTCAATCGTACTGCGTCTGGTGTATCGCCATTCAAGTATTACTTCTTCATATTTCTCATATTTTTAAATTTCCAAGAAACATTTTACTCACTTACAAGAACAACAACAAGTTATTATTTTTATTACCAGAGCACATTAAGCAGTACCACCCACACATTTCCATTTACGCCCGCACTCATACACATACATATGTATGTATGTAAATATTAATCAGGACTTGCTTCTTTGTGGTTTCTGCGAAATCGTCATGCAAAGACCCACTCAAGGAAATGGCACATGACCTTGTACAAATGCGGCTGTGCATTTACCGTTACTTCTTCCACGAAATACGAATTATGCGGTGTTTGTATTTTTCGCCAGCTTTGCGTGTAAGTGACTTATGTGTTCAACCTTAAACGGCTTTGCGTGCGTGGTGAAATTGAAATTTATGCAGACAAAAGTGAGTACGCATACATACATACATGCATATATGTTATTTAGAGAAATATATATTATATGGCATGCAGAAACGGTTATATGTATTAAGTGGATTGAAAAGCTGAAAAGCGCAACAATTTCGAAGAAAAGTTATATACATATACCCTTTCAGGAAGTTAAACGCTTAAGCGACGGGAACAAGCGCATTAAAAAGAACACTTAGTGGTAAAGAAGAGAGCTTTGGGTTATAGCGGGGAATGAATGAGTAGCGTTAAGTATTTTGCGCAACAATTTTTTGTTTTAGCATTGAAGTACAGAGAAAAATTTTTTCGATTTTTTTTTCGAGGGAACAACCACACTTCATCAAATTGATTAATTAAAGAATATACATTTTTATACCCATGAGAGTTTATATTAAGTTTTCAAAGTGGCTTATAACACGCAGAGGCAACGTCGGTGAACTTTTGAATTATGTATGTAAATGATGAGCGTGATAAGTTGAGCTAATTTAGACATGTCCCTCTGTCGGTCTATCTGTTTATATGCCAAGTAGTCCCGCAGCTTTTGAGATATCGATTTGAAATTGTACTCACCTCATTTTGTCTCTACAAAGCTCCTTATATGTCGAAACGACTCAAATCTGACCACTATAGCATACAGCTGTCGTACAAACTGAACGTTCTAAATCAAGTCCTTGTAAGGAAACCCTTTTCATTTAACAAGATATCTTCACAAAATTTAGGACGGATAATTGTCCAAAACAAAGGTACAATCTCCCAAAAAATTGTTCATATCGGACCACTTTAGTATATAGCTGTCGTACAAACTGATCGTTCAAAATCAAGTCCTTGTGGGGAAAACTTTTTCATTTAACAAGATATCTTGACGAAATTTGGCATTAATTATTTTTCGAATCAACCCTATAATCCCCCAAAAAAATTTTAGAATCGGATAACTGTAGCATACAGCTTTCATACAAACTAATTGATCAAAATCAAGTTCTTATATGGAAAACTTTTTTATTTTCCAAGATATCTTCACAAAATTTAGGACGGATAATTGTCCAAAGCAAAGGTACAATCTCCCAAAAAATTGTTCAAATCGGACTACTATAGCATATAGCTGTCATACAAACTGATCGATCAAAAACAAGTCCTTGTAAGGAAAACTTTTTCATTTAACAAGATATCTTAACGAAATTTGGCACAAATTATTTTTCGAATCAACCCTATAATCCCCCAAAAAAATTTTAGAATCGGATAACTATAGCATATAGCTGTCGTACAAACTGATCGTCCAAAATCAAGTCCTTGTAAGGAAAACCTTTTCATTTAACAAGATATCTTCACAAAATTTAGGACGGATAATTGTCCAAAGCAAAAGTACAATCTCCCAAAAAATTGTTCATATCGGATCACTTTAGTATATAGCTATTATACAAACTGATCGATCAAAAACAAGTCCTTGTAAGGGAAACTTTTTAATTTAAAAAGATATATTCACGAAATTTGGCAGAAATTATTTTTCGAAGTAGGCCTATAATCTCCAAAAAAAAATTTTAAAATCGGCTCACTGTAGCATATAGCTGCCATACGAACTGACCGATATAAAGAAACAAAGGCACGGTTTAAATTGAAAATAAAAAGTTTTTTAAGCTGTCTAATTTAGTTAAGACAAAAATTGAACTTTCAGAGAGTGTGTGAAAAAAAATCAACAATAACTGAAAAATATTGCACACCCTAATGTGGAATATAAATACTTACATATGTATATGCATATATGAAGCCACATAAATTCACAATAATTATGTTGTTGTTATCAAATTAATGTAATTACAATTTACATGCGTGCCAACAAGGCTTAAGTGGTTATTTTTAGCAATAAAACCCCAACGAAAAGAAGCCGCACAAATTTCGATTTATTTCAGAAAGTCATTGCCAAAGAAAACGAAAAGAAAATAGCAAATTGCTTACTTCCGGGAACAAAAAACGAGTGATTAAATACATACACAATGACATTATACCGTTACCTTGCTCACGAAATGCTAAGAGAGTATGGGCTTGATTGATTTTCGATTAACTACTAAGCTGATTGGAATTTTCTAATTTCATTAGACCTTCTTGGTTAGGTAACAATGTAGAATAAATACGTGAACATCTTTATATATGTATAATAGAAACAAAGAAATATATGCGTAAGCATACATACATATGTATATAGCAGCACACACACGCATGGATGTGAAGAACTAAATTTGAAGTGTAAATAATCGCTATGAAGCTTGTATAATCGAAAATACGCTTGCAGCATTGCCAAGGCGATTTGGCGACATGGCGTATGAGCAACATTTGTTTGATTACACTGGAGAATGCACAAAGTGGCGCGTTCACTTGACTAGCAGCGTGTGATTGTTCTTATTGTAATTAAATAATGTTATATTGCTAAGCAATTTAAATTAATTCTCAACAACTGTAAATAATATGGTCGTCATTGCTCTTTAATTCCTTCATAGGAGGATGGAGTCATGTGTAGAAGTTCACGCAAGTGAGGAAAGTTCTCTGATCGCCATTTACTTGGGAGTGGCTAGAAACGATTCTTATACATATGACTCAAGCAGCTCACGACTTCCGGTCTTAGACCAAGTATCCTTTGGGTAGCCTAAGAACATCCGTTCGAAGGCGAGCTAAAGAAAACGAAAAGGAGAAGACCTTCTTTTTGATGACGACTACAGCAAACGAAACAAGGATTATGAATTGAAAGCATACACCTGGAGTGTTCGGTCCCTTAATTGGGAAGGGGCCGCTGCTCAGCTGGTTGATGTCCTCGTTAAAGTGAAGGCTGACATCACCGCCGTCCAAGAAATGCGATGGACGGAACACGGACTGAAGCAAGTAGGTCCTTGTGGCATCTGCTACAGTTGCCATATAAAGAAGCGCAAATTTGGGAGAGAGACTTCTTTAACATATCACTGATTTGCGCCGACGACCCGTCGGAAGAGAAGGACAATATGACCAAATATGTTTTCTATGAGCGCTTGGAGCGCACTCATGAGAGCTGCCTCAGCCATGATGTTAAAATCGTGCCAGGGTGGACAAAGAAAGCATCTTTGGTACAACGATGAAACAAGAAGGGTAATGCATGAAAATTCAACGAAAGGATGCGGCGACTAACAGTTGGTTTCAAGACTGGGGCATACTAGACCCTCAGAAGTTGATCTAGTGACTGATGTCCAGAGCATACTGAAATTATGGAGGGAACACTTCGACAGGCTGCTGCATGGCAGTGAAAACATATCACCGGGAGACCCGATTCCCCAATCGAAAACGTTGAATCAGATGTTCCGTGACCCGACCATGAAGAAGTTCGAAAAGCAATTACTCGTCTGAAGAACAACAAAGCGAAAAGGGACGATGGATTGCCGGTCGCGCTATTCAAACAAGGCGATGAAGAACTAATAAGGAGCAGATAAGGAGCATGCATCAGCTCCTTTATAGAATATGGTCGGACGAAAACATGCCCGATAATTGGAATTTAAGTATGCTTTATCTAATCCTTAAAAAGTGAGACGCCACAATCTGCGCCAACTTCCGTGGGATAAGCCTCCTCAACAAAGCATATAAGGTTCTATCGAGCGTATTGTGTGCAAGATTAAAGCCCATCGTCAACAAACTGATTGGACCTTATCAGTGTAGCTTTAGACCTGGAAAATCAACAACTGACCGGCTTCGTAAACTGACGTTGGGCAATACCAACAGATTAGTCAGCATTCAGGAAGAAAGTCTCTGAGCCGTTTGATACCAAACGAAGTTTCAGACAAGGCGACTCCGTATCGAGCGACTTCTACAATCTACTGCTGTAGAAATCAATTCGAGCTGCAGAACTTAATCGAACAGATACAATCTTCTATAAAAGTGTATAGCTCAAGATATCGATAAAATGTTGCAAAACTTTAGGTTGTGAATTTGCAAATTATAGGTTCTGATTCAGAAGACTTTACGTCGGTCGAAGATGGCTTAGTTAGAGGTAGAAAATAATTTAATAATAATAATTAGTTTTAAGAAACTTCTCAGAAAATAATGGTAACCTAAAGTTTGGAAAATTTAATGTATGGTATGCAAGTGGTGAAGAGAGTTCGTACTATATATACAAAATAGTAATACCCTAAGTCCATTTACCGCCAGCTCCTCACAACCTCTTAGCTGTCAAGTAATTGCAAAATCTTTTGACATTTCACACAATAATCGACACAAACAACAAACTCTCTAAATCAATCACTCAATCTAACAAGCAAAGCTACTCATTCGCCAGCACTTCAAGCATAATCGAGAACAACAAAAACAGTTACAGTTACATAAAAATAAAATAAAATTTACCGCTTCTCACAATTTGTGTATTCCCCTGAGCAATGGAGGACTGGCTGAGAATTATCGCTGCTAGTTTGCATATAAAACGAAGATGAGCTTCGGATTAGCAATATTCGTAGGCTGTGTGTGTGCGTGTGTAGCACTGTGTCGGAAAATAGCCGTTGGCGAGGTCACAACTGCAGAATACGCTTTATGTGTATGTATGTATAGTTACAGTTGTATTTACTTATACATAGGCACATATAACTGTTTATATGTTTATATACATATTGCATGTATATCTATGATTGCCGCAGCCGCAATCCGCATACCATATCAATATTGCCACATTGTTGTCGATTTTTTAACGAGCGCAAATTGATGACTTTAACTTTGCGGTCAATTATTAAAAAAAAGTACAGTGGTGTGCAATAAAAAAAATATATTAAAAATAGTTATTGAAAAAAAAAAAGCGAGTAAAGTAACTAATTTGTGTGAAAATATTTATATTAATGCGATAAAGGAAGTTTTTATGTGTGGATAAGTGGTATATAATATACTAAAAGTATATAGTACACTTCATAATTATAATAATATATGTACATATATGCAATTTTTTACACCTGTTAATAATACTGGCAAGCAGAGCTGATGAAAAAAATCTCTAAAGTTATATAATTAATTGTGAAATATTTGTTACGAGATTGCTGTTAATTCATTGTGATAATTAAAGCCACAAAAAAGAAACATTATTGGAATTAATTCAATACTCATAATTCAGAGGCATAACTTTCGGACAAACAAAAAATAAAAAAAATTAAAATAAAAAGTGGTATAATACATTTTGTTTACTTAGTGACCAGAGTAAACTATTCTATTTGCTTTAAAAAATTGATTTATTAAATTTTTTTTAAACATATGGCAACCCTACTACTAAATATCTCATGTTTAAAAAACCCATAAGTGCCTACAGTTTGTGTTATTTCATGTTTATTTATATTAGTTGCTGATATAATTAAACGGTGTTAATGATTTTTAATATATGGCAACCTTACTTATAAATATTTTTTGCTTTGAAAGTCTATAAATGGGTTTCAATACGGGTAGAATTATTTCATTTATTTTAACAATTTAATTGTATAAAAAATAATTTAAAAATTTAAAAAAGGTGGCAACATTTTCAAAAAAATTTTAAATTTCAATGTAGGCCTTCAAATTAATTTTTTCGTTTAACAATTTTGATTTAGTGAAATTTTTTAAACATATGGCAACCCCGAGAGTAAATGTTTATGCTTGAGAATACCATAAATGCTTACAGTTTGTATTATTTAATTTTGTTAGTTCAATTCAATTGATTAAAATTTAAAAAAAACTTAATGATTTTAAACACATGGCAACCTTACTTAATTTACTTTAACAATTCAATAGTATACAAATATTTAAAAAAGGTGGCAACATTTCTGAAAATACAATTTTAAAAAGGTATCAATGCAGACTTTCTACTTTATTTGCATTAAACAAATTTTATTTAATGAAATTTTTTAAATATTCGGCAACCCTACTAATAAATATTTTATGTTTAAAAATTTCATTAATGTCTACAGGTTGTATTATTTCATGTTCTTTTATATTAGTTGATGAAATAACTAAAAAGGTCTATGAATTTTAGCATATGGCAACACTACTCATATATATTGTCTGTCATAAATGCGTTTTCAATATATATAGGTAGAATTATTTCAAGTACATATTTAAGCCATTATATAAAAATTATTAAAAAGGTGGCAACATTTACGAAAATTAAATTGTAAAAAAATTTCAAAGCAATATTTTTTTAAGGCAAACGTAATAATACTATTAAATGATCATCATATATTCTACCGATGCTAATGAATTATTATATACTTATGGTTTAAGTGGCAACCTCTTCAGTAAACAATTTAAGCTTTTTGAAATCACTTTGTTGTGACACATATTTGTTAGTATTAATTTCATTTTTTTTTAATTTTCGAACAGGTGGCAACTCTGCAAAATAAAAACGCTTGCATTCAATCTCCCTGGTTATCTATGATGTAGGGTATACCGCGAGTGTGACGAATTTTTGTTGCGTAACACAATGTCTTTGCACTTGAAAAAAATTTTAACAATGTTGGCATAAATGTAACAGCATTGTAAAAAGTATTAAAACACTTTACGTCAAACAATTAAAAATTTCATGCCAGATATTCCGTTAATTAACAATGGCAGAATGACTTGTTAATGAAACTCGTCGAACTCGTGGTTAAAAATCACAATTAAATTGTGAGCGAAAAAAAGTTATAAAATTATGAAAAAATTCCAGACTCACAGCTAGTCACATAGTTTTCTATAATTAAATGTAAATTAAATTGATTTAAAGCCAATATGTAAATCCCGGCGCACTAAGCCGCTTGATAAACTGTTATTTTTTCACAGTCACTTCACTTAAGAAAGTTTGCCTAGGTAGAAGAAAGGATACTATACTTATATAATCACAACCCCCCGTTGTAGAGCAAATACTGAGAATTATATATGGCAGACAGGGTTCCAAATGATTTCGTCTATTTCAATAAATTTTAAAATCAACAAGAAAAGTAAGGGAGCCAGACCATTTTGAAATCTCAGGTAACTCTTACAGCTAACCGTAAAGCTAACTGTAAAGCTAACAAAAAGTATCTTAGTTCCGCTATCAATAAAATGAGAACGGGTATACGTTCCATTCTCTTCTTTTGCTCTCCTATTAGAGCTTTGCTGGAGCTTGATTAATGCCTTGAGTTCTTGTGTTGTCGCTAGATCGATTGAGTAGAAAGTGGATCGCATTTTATGACCGGTCTTGCTTCAAGCGCCAATAGGGATTTCCATTGGAAAGCTTAGAACGACGGTCCGTTGTAATACCCACAACACTTGCATATTGATCTTAAAATGCCTGTTAGCAATTTGTGGAGACCAGTAATAACAGTGTCGGCCTTCTTTCTTGTTGCATGGAATGTCTCAAATTCAGTCTCGCAAAACTGAGACTATGGAGGATTAAGTGCTTCAATGTTGTTACCTCACTTTCTTTCAAACAACTGTGAAATTTGCGTCTCACAAGATTTTCACCTTACTGCATGGATGCTTAATGGACAATGTACAGTAAGAATTCCTAAAAGCATAGTTCAGTGAATCTCCTAGCCTAGAAAGACTCGCAGTTTTTCTTCGACCAACACCTGATAAGCTCACGCCCATAGGTTCATTGCTAGAACGCAGATGTACGAGATTCAGCTCGTACTCACACCCATTTAAGTAGCAAAAGGGTGCCACATTCAGCGAGCTCATCAGCTTTGGTGTTTCCAGCGATTACGCTATGGCCAGGCATGAAAATGTGTGAATAATCACTTCCCTGAAAAAGACCGCGGTTCGGAGCAATCAGTCTGATCCTACCGCAATGGCAGAAATGCCTGAAAGACTCTGCAATTCCGGTGTTAAGAGACCAGTTAGATAACACTCCCCGCCAACTTTTCCTTTCGTTGAATAACACGTTTGGAAATATCTATATTGTCAATGAAATCTTTTATTTGACCGTGTAGAAATAGACTATCAAGAGCATCCAAGCTTTGGCATGGTCCACAAAAATCAAGAAAGACGAATCTGTCGAAAACGTGAATTCTGGATTATAACATTTTATGCTAAACACTGCCAACCCTTCTAGTGGTAAAAATACTAGTACTCTCAAAGGTCGTTTATAGTTCGTTGAATATACATATATATATTGAATTTGGAGGAAGAGCTTCAGAGCTTCCTGATTGCTTATGGGGTCAAAACGCTCCAAATGAGGTGTAGCAATTAAAAAGTTTGGCGGTCATTTCTATGCGCCTTTAACTCCACCAACCACCAGTGAGTGCGCCTCAATGCTGTCAATGCGCTTCACTGCTGCTCGCCAAAGCTGTCAGCTGCAGCCAATGCCCCGTTAGTTTGTGCGCCAGAGGCGAATTCGCCCACCATCGGCACCAACAACAACACTTACACACAAATCATCGACACCAGATTTTCCGCAAAATTTGACTTCAATTAATACGCTGCCGAGCTCGGTTGCAAGCAAAAAGCCAGCTCGAGTGTGTGCGTCTGTATGTGCGCTTTTGATGGCGATTTGCGTTTAATAACTCTGATGGTAGTTGATGTTTTTCGGGGCGCAACTTCGTTGCACAATAAATACGCTGTCAGCATTTGCCGCAAGGGAGTGGGCAACGAGCTGGTCCCACTGTTTATTAATTCGTTTTTGGGTATTTCTTCATTGTGCTTTTGTTGTTTGGTATTTGACCTCACGTTTCGATGGAAAACGCGTAGTCGGGAAATATTTTGTGGAGAGCATTAAAAACCAGTTTGGACATTCAACCTACATACAGGTAAATACCGACAGTGAAAGGAATTTGGAGGAGGCCTAAAACAAGAAAGCTGGAGATGCATGCAGATATGAAAAATCAAAAGGTAAAAGAGAATGGGCGCGACATTTTTAGAATACTTAATAGAGAGATAGAAAACAGATAATATTTGCTTAGAAGTGCTTCCCGCGCGAGCCCCTTTTAGGTATTCGGCTTATTTGGTAATATCCAGACAGTAGATTGCTGTTTACTTGCGGGCTCATACGTATAAATCTACGATTCATCATCTGTCACGTTGTTATAGATGTGTTTCGAAGCACCGTTATCTTATTTCTCTTTATATTTCTCTCGACTAATCGACAAGAACCTCTTTTTTAGCGATTGGCAAATGTGTGCGATCCTACGTTAATAAAATTATTCAACAATCAAATGCTCCTGCAATATTAAATGTATGATGGTCCCAGTGGTGCCTATAGCTATCTCAATTCCACGATAGGCCACATGACTACCTTGCACTATCAGTTTCCGCAGAGCATCAATAGTTTCCGAAACTACAACCGATTTTCGACGACCTTCACGAATTTAATCTTGCAGTGATCTACGACCTCGATTGGATGCACCATACCACCGATAAACATTGGTTCTTGGATGAAGCTTCCTAGCCCAAAAACTGATGAAATAAGTTAATCTAGAAAATCCACGTCGAAACCTTATCACGGGAAAAAGTCCGCGTTTTATTTCAATTTTTTTGATCAAGAAGAATATTTTAAGTTACTGTAAACAACACAAATAGTGCTCGTATGTTAAAACATTCTCAGATGTCAAACTTTACGATAGTTATGAGTTTCCAGATTGCAATACTAGGGTTGTCAAATCCCGAAATATAAAAGGCAACCTACGTATTATTGGTAGAATTGCACTTGTCGTCTGTATATGTATGTAGAAAAGATATCAAAGCTGATTTACCTGCATACAGTTCTTAGAATTTCGAGCAGGAAATTGATCGTTTTTGGGAAATGCTCCATTATTAAAGCTAGTTTTTCAGGAATCACTTCTCATTCTGTTCTTTTTTTACTTTCATCTTAACTAACCTAACCAAATTTAATAACCAAAAGTGAATAATCTCCATAAGTGCTTACCCATCAGTTCAGATATTAGTAAAATTAAGAAGGAATTGAATACCGATTGCTCACCATTTGAGTTTCAATACTTCATTTTAAGTAACTTACCTGAAAAGATAAAAGAAAATGGGAATTTATTAGAAATAATATTTTAATGCTTTTTAATAATGTAGATCTCTAAAAGGCATATAGTTATGTGTATATTGCCAACGACGATAATGCTTACGTAATTTTGGAAAAGGGAGAATAATACTTTTCGTAAGAGATTATGGGTGAGAATAAGATAATGAGTTTCTTAACATTTGAACATATAATTTTTGACTTATAAGACAAATATCTGTCATTACTTGCCCGGCTACTGCTGTCAGAAGGGTGTTTCAACAATTCCATAGTTAGATCTGCCCGAAATTCGACCCTAAAACTTGCTATGTTAAACTCGGGCTAAATTGGCAATGCGATCTAGAAAACGGAATCCAATATGAACTAAACATTAATTTTTTCATTACTCAGTAGAAATCAACAGCTCCAACGACAATACATATTTAACCACGGATCAAAGAGTTCTGTAGTAATCCAAACGCAGAAGGTAGCTTCAAATTAAATTACTACAATTCAGTCTTTCAGGCCAAAAATTCTCTAACTAGAAAGTCCATAACTCTTTTAGTGAACAGCCTGGTGGCAATTAAGGTCATCCGTATCGTCTATACTAAGTCTCACTGTACTAGTTTATGCAAGCAGGCAATAACTAGTTTCAGCAGGTAACTCAGTTAAAATCATCTGGGTACCCAGTCTTATAGGAATAGAATAAAACGAAAAGACAGCTAAGAACATAATGTTCATAAGCTTCCCTAGAACATACAGCTCAAATGAAGCGAAGAAAACACATCTGGTCTTGGAACACTGGCATATCACAAGATTACTACTAACTCGAAGTAACTAAAGATGATGGACAAACTCAAACAAAAAGCAAAAGAGAACTTAGTAATGTTGTTGGAGTTACCACAAGGCACATAACCTTAAATCCATCTTCAAAAAGTGGATACGGCGGAAAATAGAGCATGTAAGAAAGATGATAAGACGCTGAAACATTATCTTTTGGAATGCACAAACTTCTACGGCTGCCAATGCACCAGTTTTCGCGATATTGGGCAGCGGGTATGGAAAAATTCACGTTTTTTACTAAATCAACTGAGTTTCTCGATAAGACTTAATAAGTACACCGCCTGAGAATACAATGTGCTTAGTGAAGGTTTGGGTATGTCTGCCTGCGGTCTGGTTGTTCAACATCCTCATTTCTAATTAACCAATGTGCTATCGGAGGTAGGAGATCCGAGTTTTCTTACTTGACAACCAGCTCTAGAAGCTGGTATTCGTTTACGATAGCTTGTCATAGTATTGACTTCAAATCTTTAGCTGCCAAAAATGCCTTTTGGTGCTTGAACATTTTGCTGATTTGATTGCTATCTGATACTATTTAGCACTTTGGACTCAAGAAGGGAGTGAATATCTACTTTGTTTTGCATTCAACTGAACTTATTACTTTTGTGACGTTTTTGAATTTTTTAACTTGAAGGGAACATCATAGCTCCCAATCTCTCTGTTTTCCTCCTTCTCTTTCTATCTTTCTTAGATAATATTCTTTAAGCTGGTTGCGAAGCGATTTTACTTTTTAAGAGAGACTTTTCTCGCCAAAATCGCATTTTCGAATAACATTTTCTGACGAGCTTACATATTTTTGACGGAATCATCATAACCAACCTTTACCCTATAAGTCAATCGATTAAAAAGTTAAAAAGGTGGATGTAAATTTTTCGAAAATACACTTTATATTTTGAAAACATTATTAAATTTAAAGAACAGAGATATCGTTTTTATACCTGAAGAGCAAAGCTTGTAACACCCTTGCCTTGTAGACATTTTTTGTGGGCTTCAGACGTGCCTAATATTAACTTCGAGAGCACTCTTTTTATAAACCGTTCTAAAAACCACAATTTGTTTACAGAATGTATACTTCAACAATGATCAAATTTGACCCGGACTGGTATTAAAATATGTGAAAATGCCGATTTTTAGGTCAATCTGGGTAAAATTGTATCTCATAAATGACCAAATTTGGACCTTTTGAGGGCTCTGGACGTGATTAATATTAACCCCTCGAAGTTATATAAACCCCGCTATATACGACGTTTTGTTCCCAACACAAGTTGGATACCTCTTTAATGATCAAATTTGACCCGGACTGGTATTAAAATATGTGATAATGCTTATTTTAACAGTCTAAGTAAAATTTGCTCACATAACGGCAGCATTCTACACTCCTTTTGGTCTTCTCTTCTTCAAATATCTTTTAAGCTTCTAATTATTTAGATTTTCCTGTGTTTCCTTTCCATCAATTTTATTGATAGCAGCGGAGTCTGTGTGTTCTGCAGCAATATCTTCGAGTTAAAAATTATGCCACAAAGTTAAAAACGGCAACCATTTTCCTAGAGGAGAGACATAGCTATGGCGCCATCAGCTATATTTAACAGCCGACTCATGCGGTATGCGGAAAGCGAAAGTGAGAGGAAAAGATATAAAAACACGGCACATAATATTGTATGTACAACAACAACAAATTAGCAAAACGCTACGGCAACAAAACGTGCGGCTGCTAACAAACACATGGCGCACCGCTGGCCGCAAACGACGCGCGGGCCACTGAAAAGTCAACAGCGGTTGCTGGCCTAACAAAGAAGCCAAGGTTTGCCAAAGCGCTAAAAAAGCAAGAGTGAAGGAGAAAAACGCAGCGATAAACAAAAACAAAAAATAAAATAAAACAACAACTAAAAGGCATGCGCGGCATGCAAAAAATGCTTAGCATTTCGAGCGATTTATGCGATTGAAGACAACAAGTGGCACAGAGATCGAACAAATCGATTGACTGCTGAGACCGAAAATGAGAAAAAAAAAAAAAATAAATGTGCGCACACAAGGCATGGCAAAAACGGGTTTAGTGCAGGCACCAAGTAAGTACAAAACAACAACAACGACAAGTGCGCTTGTGGGCCACGCCGCCTTGAGTTTGCGAGGCAATTATGTCAAGTCACCCTGTGGTTGCGGTTGCTACACGCCGTCGTGGAACATGGCAAGCGCTTAAGCTACTACAAACACGAGCACATACATACATACAAACATATAAAACACAAATTGTACACCTTTTTGTTGTTGCGCACAGCACTCAGCCACCGTTGGCTGCCATTACGTCCACTTGAAAGTGCAAGTGGATATGCAACTCTCGGCAACTTGGCAACTTGCAACATGGAAAAGCACTACTTACACAAGTTAATGTGAATTAGTTAAAGGCTGCGCCGTGCAGTGGCAACATGTGCCAGGCTGGTTGGCTGACAGTGAAAAACAACAACCATAATCAGAACCGGAGGGGCAAATGAGTTAGGCGCTTGAACTGGTCAGCACAGCGACCGGCAGCAACTACACGTATGCGAGTTTACTTAGCCAGCGCTTGAGCTCCGCACGTTGCTAGTGCTATCTAGCTGCGCTGGCGACGTGCCGCAAACCAGTTTGTGGCGTTTACGTTTGCGCCTGCGCACTAACGCCGCTGCCCACCGCTCGTCGCCGGTCGTTTTTGGCTAATAAAAGTGAAGTCGTTTCGCCATTTACAGCGAACGTGCACACATAATTCGCTTTTATTGCCTTGTTTTGCGGTATTTGTGGTGTCTTATGATGTGTGTATGTCACGTTTTATTTTGTTGTAATTTTTGCGCTTTTTACGATTCTTAGATTTATACGCTACACTTACGGAGAAGATTATATTGGTTTGCTCCTTCTAATTACATAAAATAGTTAGCGGTGGGGATGGTCATGTTGTCCGGATGGACGAAAACACTCCAGCTCTGAAAGTATTCGACGCAGTACCCGCCGGGGGAAGCAGAGGAAGAGGAAGACCTCCACTCCGTTGGAAGGACCAAGTGGAGAAGGACCTGGCTTCGCTTGGAATATCCAATTGGCGCCACGTAGCGAAAACAAGAAACGACTGGCGCGCTGTTGTTAACTCGGCTATAATCGCGTAAGCGGTGTCTACGCCAATTAAGAAGAAGAAGTTAGCGGTGGGTTGTGTTTCAGTTTCAGCTTTTGGGAAGATTCGACAAAGTCTCCTCTCAGTCGTTTTAAATTCCATTAACCATCCAGTGTGACGACATATATTAAGGTTTAGATTGGCTGGAACATGTTGAAATGTTGCAAATCGAAAGAGTAGCTCAGCTTAGAGATCTTTTCATCAATAACTTTGAGATATATAAAGAGTTCCTCGGCACAATATTTTTTTATTCCGTATCGTATTTATTTTTCGGCTGTCTGGATCGAGAAGACTGCAGAAAATGCCTAGAGCAGAACACCACGGAAACAATGAAGAATCTCTTATGCACTTATTTCGCATTGACACAACTACGCTGTAATCATCTGTGGTCTCCACAGTATGATACACTGGAGGAGGTATCGACAGTGAGGCCACAGAGTCTGCTAAAATTCGCGTCAAGCGCAGGCATCCTACTTAAACGATGAACACTCCTCTTGGACTTAGCAAGTGAACTCTATCTTGTAACGCAAAAGGCTAAACTGGTCTATGCGTGGCTTATTGGCCTACCAGATTAACATAACCTAACCTAACCTATTATTGGGCACATGAATGAGACCATATATGTACGTATGTATGTATATAAAAATTTTGGCGATATAGTCCGATATGTGGCTAAATCTAAGAACAAGCTTCAGCATAGTCTGGTAGTGGATGCTGATGTAGATAAGTTCCTTTAAACTGGTTAATCTGAAAAGTATTGGCAAACATCTCTACTTTCGACTCGAGCCAACTCCCCTCTAGTGTTTGGGACGTAAGACATTTACTGGAAAATTTCGTGAAAGAAAAAATTACTTTGTACAAGAAAAAATAAAAAAACCGAAAGCTTGGTTATTTGAAATTTTCACATAATTTTTGAGGTTATGCAAAAGCGTCATTACCGTTTTCATTAGCTACGATATTGCCATGTACATTTATCCTATAGAACTCTCAGTTTTGCCTGAAATCTAGATACACCTTTCTTAACACGTAAAAGTTCAACCACGTCTCTCTTCTTCATTTCCCGACCACAAATCGCCAATCAATTTATTGAAGGAAACTTTTGGTGAGTGCATTATCTCGCGTCGTGGGTCTGTGATGTGACCTATAAGATCGCTTGTTTTTCAGACGAGCTCAGATTGACGACTTGGAACAGACACCACCAGTTGTCTCAGAAACTAGTCGAAAACTGGACCTGCCGTTCGATGGTACGAAGTCCTTTATTCAAACTTGACAAGTCTTATTATTTATAATATAGCGAAATCCTTTTCCAAACATAATTTAATATTTATGTTCATAAATCTTTAAAACCAAGTTTCTATAAAACACTTTCTAGAATAAATTTTAAACTTCTTAGGAGGCAGGGCAGCAGTGGAAAGTGTCAGAAATAAGCAACTTCACTACCACTGGGTGCCAAGCCACAAAAGCATCGAGACAATGAAATAGTGGACGAGATTGGCAACAATTGTGTACGGCTAACACCCGAAAACGTGATAAACCTTAAGAAATTCATGCATTGTCTATATGACGACCTGGACAGAAACACGATAGAACGAGCTACCTGAATGCAAAACTGCAAAAGTCATGTGCGAAATGGTAGATCGGAAGTTTACAACATTCTTATTGGCACTCGATAGAAAGAGCTGTAGGAACATGATGGGAATACTAACTGGTGACGACACACGCCCGCAGATTGGAATTGACGGATCGAGAAGGCTGCAGGAAATGTTTAGAGCAAGGCCCCAGAGAAACAATGGAGAATTTCTTGTGTATTTATCCCACATTGGTATGACTACCGGGTACCTACGGTATAATACACTGGAGGTATCGATAGTGAGGCCACAGAGTCTGTTAAAATTCCCGTCAAGCGCAGGCATTCTAAAGGATGACTACTCTTCATGGACTTAACAAGTGAACATCATCTGGTATCGCATAGGCCAAAACTGGTCGGCTGACTAGGTTACGGCTTATGTATTTTGGGATGCGCTAGGTTAAGTTTTATTGACTACCTTATAAACGGAAGCGCCATTAACAGTGAAAGTAGCGTTATTGGACCGATTGAAGGACAAAGCCCCCGAATAACGATCACATTTGAAGAAAAAGAAAGTCCTGTTTCGCCAAGACAATACACGCTGTCTCAAGTCAGTGAAAACGATGGCAAAAATCCATGAATTGCGCTTCGATTGCTTCCGCATCCACTATGTTCCCCATATTTGACCGCCAGCGACTATTTCCTTGTTCTAAGATTTCAAAATAATGCGCTGTGGGAAGAAATTTTCATTGAATGAAGAGGTGATCGCCGAAACTGAGGCTTATTTTGAAACAAAGGATAATCGCACTACTAAGATTGTATCGAAAAGTAGGAGGGCCGCTATAATCGGTGTATAACTCTTAAAGGGAACTATGTTGAATAAAAAAGCGAAATTTGCTAAAAAAAAATGTTTTTTATTATGGCAGGCCAGAGTCTTTCCAATTGACTTGTTATGTCTGTGTTTCCGTAGTAATCTATACAATAATTTAAAGAAGAAAATGCGTTTAAAATGCTTCACGATAGCACCTGAATGCTTTTCAGAAAATCAAATGCTTCTAAGACCTCTAAGAAATGGAGTTAAATTTGTAAATACGTGCATACACTGTCACAAAAAAGTACTCGGAAATTCTCAAAATATCCACCAAAATCATACGAGCGGACTCGCAGGAGATGTCGAATTCTCTTCCCATCTCTTTAACACTTGCCTGACGATTTCCTAGCACCATATCCTTCACTTTTTTAATATTTTCATCAGTTGAAGAGGTTTTTTCGTCTCAATGTATATAAATCCATGAATTTGAAGTTCCGCATTTGGACAATCACGTGGTGTTAATGAAAAGTGAGAGACCTTAGTCGCGAATGCTTTAAATAGCGTGTTTTGGCTTGGCTATTGCCGCAGTAATTCTAGTTTCTACATTTTAATTACGTGTTGCCAACGCGCTATGACGTCTTACATAAGCTGACTTTAAGACTATTTTCTTTGCGATATTTTTCTTATTCTTGAGTGTCTATTGCCACTAAAGCAAACCTGTTTATTTGCCATTTTATGGTTGGCTTCTATTAAGATGCAAGCAATGCACATACACACAGATATGTAAATAAGTCTAAGTAGGTACTATTGCTAACCATATGTTAATCCGACATTCCAGCATATTTTGTACAGAGACTGAGAAATATTTACCTGCAATTGCAGAAATGATTACGAGCGCATAAGCAGCTAAGCAACGAGTCAAATGTGTGAAATACGAGTCAGTGGGCAAGTCAAACACTTTGCACCGTCAAGAAGGCGTGAAGAATAGTCAGTCAATGGCATACGAAAATGGCATTAAAACTGAGTATTGAACTACATTCCACTTTTGATTGGCCTAATCTGTCGTTGTTTCCAGCTAATTGAATGCTTTAAATTTGTCCATCTCGTTTGTGCGGCTTCATTAGCCAGCTGATCAGCCATGAAATTTACAAATTGAAAGCGAAATTATTAATGAATTAATGAAAAGCCCTGAGAAGGTGTATGTTTGTGTGTGCGTATGTATGTATTTGGGATATTAATAAGCTGAGGGTCAAGTGTTGAACTTCCGGTTGACGTTGAGTGAATGAAATTTTTTTTATTGTGTTGCTGCGGGGGAAGACATGGAGCTCCGGTTGCTCTTTTTTATTTATAGAAATAAGACCATCTGGCGCCGAGCAATTATTTATGTTTATATTTTGAAATGATAAATGACTCTGTTTCTTAAAACAAAGACTATGCTTCACCTTTACATTGACGGTAAATTTATTGAAGACTTGAATAATTTCAATGGTACTTTCTATAGGCTACTACCTATTTTACTTACAAAGGGCTGAAATTAGATTAATTAGTGATTCATCAAAACTGTGAACGCAAACCGAATCGTTAAAAAAATCTACTTTCGTAAAATCTTTTTTAAGTTCGTTACGAGGCAAAAAGTTTGTCTGGCGATTTTTGGGAACGAGAATTGAACAACGAAAAAATTAAAGAAACGGTGCTTCAATTTCGTCGTATTAGCATCAGAGAGATAGCAGAAAATTTCCAGATCTCTTATGCAACGACTCAACATATTTTGGTTATTGTTTTAGGTATGAAGCGTGTCAATGCTAAACTCGTATCATAAGTCCTGAGTCTTTTGCAATCTCTCGAGTAGAGATCGAAACCAATGTACTTGGCAACGTTGCTGAGGACCCTATATTCCCCAAATACACCATTATTGATAATAAGACGTGGGTTTATGAATCCTTCGTAGAAACTGTCCAACAATCTAGCAAATGGCACTCCAAAAATATGTCGAGACCAAAATAAAGATATTTATTAAAACGCGGAAAGTCTGGGTCAAATTTGATCCCCCTATAGCTTTCCTAAACCATATATCTACTAAAAACTTAGATGCTATTCAAATAAAGTTCTGTGTTTGCTAGAATCGAGGTCGAACACTTAGTATATGTATACCACAGGTACTTATGTCCTTATCCCACAATCAAAAAGACATGTCGAGGCATTTTAATCGCACTGTAATACGTTTTTCAATGGGGACGCTACAAAATTAGACCAATAGGGACAGCAAACGACACCATATTTTTCCCGCACTTTTGACATTCTCTTCAGTAACGTTTGCCACTTCATCACAGATATACGATCTAACAACGAGTCAACATTATTAAAATTTACTATCGAAATTCGAAGTCAATGGTCTCAACTTTAAGAGTCCTAAGTCCAATTTATGGTCGTCATAATCGTCTTGCCAGATCAACTATTGAGTGTCCAGTGGAAAAATTTTACTCCACAGGCACAGTACAAATTGTTCGCGTGCCAGTGAGACAAATAAGTGCCTGTAGTGGCGAGAATCTTGCTGCTGATTGCGCATCAATTGAATAATACCCAAATCAGTCTCTAACACGTCGTTCTCAAGCGTTGGGCATCTCTGTGACGTCGTTGTGGCGAATATTGTGATCTTGGCCTACGTCCTTACAAGATCAAATTGACGGAAGAACTGCAGCTTGACAACCAGATTCGTCGAATCTTCGTGAATTGAGCTGAGCAGCAACTTAAAAATTACTGGATTTTCATCGAAAAATCATCTTCAACGACGAGGCTCATTTCTGGCTGAATGACTTCGTCAATAAGCAAAATATGTGCTATTGGTCAGGCAAAAATCCACATGTACTCCATGAGTCACCATTGTATCCCGAAAAAATTAAGGTTTGGTGCGGCTTATGAGCCGCTAGCGTCATTGGGCCGCACTTCTTCCTTAATGATCAAGACCGGCACGTTACTGTGAATGGAAATCTCTACCGCTCAATGATAACCGCATATTTTTGGCCCGAATTGGTTGATATAAACTGGGGGGTTCCAATACGATGGCGAAACAAGCCACAAAGCGTATGTTAAAATCGATTTATTGAAAAAGTTTGGTGAACGTGTTATCTCACGAAATGGCCCAGTCAATTGGCCGTCTCGGTTGTGCGATTTGGAGCCGTAAGACTATTTTCTGTGGAGCTACGTCAAGTCTGTGGCATATGCCAGCAAGCCAGCGGCGATTGATGCACTTCGTACGAGTATCGAACGTAAAATTTGCAGTATCGGCCGATTTATGCTTGAAAACCGTCGAAAATTAGGTGCAGCGACTGGACTTCTACAAGTGTGCTCGTGGTGGTCATGCAAAAGAAATCGAGTTTCATACATAATGGCATCGAATGTACTTTCACGAGAATAAAGAATTTCATTGATATCACAAACCGTAGCTTTTTGTAGCGCTCTTACTGAAAAAACCCGTTAAACCTAAAAACTGAAAGGTTTTTATATGGAGATCTATATAATGAATAAGCAGAACAAGCAGAACAATTTTGGTGGTGGTGGGTTATTTATTTCCGGGAATATGAAAAAAAAGATTAGTAGTTTTTTCAGAATATCAAAAATTCGAATTTATGCCATACCGTAAAGAAGTGTTAGATCATGCGTGTGTTATTTCTAGTTCTCTGACATCGAATGTGCGTTTGACCAGACCAACGCCATGGCTATTACCACATCAAAGCTGCTAAAACCAATACATAACGGTAGGCTATGTACCTTTGACTATTGGTTAGCAGAGTCAAAGTTTCTGACTCAACAGCACGTCAGATTGCAAATCACCTTTCAGTTTTCACCATCGAAGGGTACAACAACAAAAGCTCTGACAACATTGATGCTGTCTTAAGTATGGATTACAAACATGTAAAATCGGCTGAGAATTGCAGGTGAAGGACAAGTGAGGCACACATAATTTGAAAGCTTTCAAATAAACAGCACTTCATTTAAGGACTCAAGCGAAATCCCCACAATTTTCATTACATAGAGTATTTAAGGGCATTTATGCAAAAGTGGGCGTGTCACCGGCCTCGTGTGCGAGTGTGTGCTCGTGAGTGAAAGAGTTTATGTATACATGGGCGTGTGTGTGTGTTGATGTCAGGTGCACCATCAAATTTGACTTGCGGCCGCATTAAGTCATCAACTTCTACGCCTAGGCTCGGGGCCAAACGCAAACACATATTCGTTGATAACGTGCAATTGTTGTTGTTGTTGACGCTTTGTTGCTATTGTTGTGTGTAACAAGCGGCGACCGCAACTTAGCGCCGAGAGTGTAGCGAAGTCAGGCGCATAATCGGCATTGCACACATCCACAAAAACAACGGTACTATTATCACAGCCAGCAGGCGACACACACACACACGCACACTTAAATTTACTTTGGTATACATAAGTACAGTTATGTGCGTAAATATGTCATACTTTCACGCAGTCAGACGCCATATGTGCCGCTATGTGCTGCTATGCGTTTCTGTGTGTTATTGTTGTAGTAAAATTTATGTGCACGAATTGTCGGAGTCGACAACTGCACGTGACACCAGCGAGACAGCGTCCATGTTTGGCGAAGTTTTTCTGCGATAAGCAACCCTGGTGACTTCCACCAAGTGCCGGCTATGCCACCAACGTCTTTCCTGGAAATCCGGCGGGATTTGCCTCGACATTTCTGTCGGCAAGCAGTTAGATTGTTGTTTACTGAACTTATGCCAGCCACGAACAAAGTGTTTGCCGACGCCATATTTATAGGTGCAGACACACAAACACACGCACGCACGCTCGAATTTAGATTTAGACTCGATGTGCGTCTGCTAGGTTTAAGAACGGAAAGGTTGCCTTGAGGGAAGGATATGCTTTATGAATGCCAACGCATATTCTGAAAGTTAAACTCAGCTGAAGTTCAAAACAATGTACGAAAATGTGTAGAGACCTAGCTGTAAAATCAAGTGGTATGAAGGAAAGATCCACGAAAACTGTACTAGTTATTGTTCGAACAGCTCAGTTCTTAAGGAACTTTTTCTACTCGGCTTGCACTCCTGCTCTCTGAGAGCACGCGTCAACAACCCGGTATAAGGGAACTGTGGGACGACATTTCAAATTCCTTACGTATAGCTGCAACCGAAACCATTGGTTTTCGGAAAGTGCAAAAGAACAGCTGGTACAATGAGGAGTGCCGTGTCGCAGCGGAGGGAAAACAGACTGCCTACCGTTACGATCGACCACAACACGTGCGGGATGGGATAGATACCGAGAGCTGAAAAGGGAAGCGAGACGCATTTGCAGACAGAAAAAGAAAGAGGCTGAAATGCGTGAGTACGAAGAGCTTGATAAGCTGGCCGACAGGGATAATGCTCGAAAATTCTACGAAAAAATGCGGCGGCTTACAGAAGGTTTCAAGACCGGAGCATACTCTTGTAGAACCCCCAAAGGTGATCTAGTCACTGATGCCCAGAGCATACTTAAATTATGGAGGGAACACTTCTCCAGCCTGTTGAATGGCAGATAATGCGCAACGCCAGAAGAAGGCGAACCCGATTCCCCAATCGATGACGATGGAGCAGACGTCCCATTGCCCGACCATGAAGAAGTTCGAATAGCAATTACCCGCCTGAAGAACAACAAAGCGGCGGGGGCTGATGGATTGCCGGCCGAGCTATTCAAACACGGCGGCGAAGAACTAATAGGGAGCATGCATCAGCTTCTTTGTAAAATATGGTCGGACGAGAGCATGCCCAACGATTGGAATTTAAGTGTGCTATGCCCAATCCATAAAAAAGGAGACCCCACAATCTGCGCCAACTACCGTGGGATTAGCCTCCTCAACATCGCATATAAGGTTCTATCGAGCGTATTGTGTGAAAGATTAAAGCCCACCGTCAACAAACTGATTGGACCTTATCAGTGTGGCTTTAGACCTGGAAAATCAACAACCGACCAGATATTCACCATGCGCCAAATCTTGGAAAAGACCCGTGAAAGGAGAATCGACACACACCACCTCTTCGTCGATTTCAAAGCTGCTTTCGACAGCACGAAAAGGAGCTGCCTTTATGCCGCGATGTCTGAATTTGGTATCCCCGCAAAACTAATACGACTGTGTAAACTGACGTTGAGTAACACCAAAAGCTCCGTCAGGATCGGGAAGGACCTCTCCGAGCCGTTCGATACCAAACGAGGTTTCATACAAGGCGACTCCCTATCGTGCGACTTCTTCAACCTGTTTCTGGAGAAAATAGTTCGAGCTGCAGAACTAAATAGAGAAGGTACCATCTTCTATAAGAGTGTACAGCTGCTGGCATATGCCGATGATATTGATATCATCGGCCTCAACACCCGCGCCGTTAGTTCTGCTTTCTCCAGGATGGACAAGGAAGCACAGAAAATGGGTCTGGCAGTGAACGAGGGCAAAACGAAATATCTCCTGTCATCAAACAAACAGTCGTCGCACTCGCGACTTGGCTCTCACGCCACTGTTGACAGTCATAACTTTGAAGTTGTAGATAATTTCGTCTATAACTATACTCTATAAGTCGCTCATAATTCCCGTCCTGCTGTATGGTGCAGAGGCTTGGGCGATGACAGCAACCGATGAGTCGACGTTACGAGTTTTCGAGAGAAAAATTCTGCGAAAGATTTATGGTCCTTTGCGCATTTGGCCACGGCGAATATCGTATTCGATGGAACGATGAGCTGTACGAGATATACATACGACGACATCGACATAGTTCAGCGAATTAAAAGACAGCGGCTACTCTGGCTAGGTCATGTTGTCCGGATGGATGAAAACACTCCAGCTCTGAAAGTATTCGAAGCAATACCCGCCGGGGGAAGCAGAGGAAGAGGAAGACCTCCCATCCGTTGGAAGGACCAAGTGGAGAAGGGCCTGGCTTCGCTTGGAATATCCAATTGGCGCCACGTTGCGAAAAGAAGAAATGACTGGCGCGCTGTTGTTAACTCGGCTATAATCGCGTAAGCGGTGTCTACGCCAATTAAGAAGAAGAAGAATACTTTAGACATGACATTGAAAGTGCGAATAAAACTACTGTTCTACCACTTAGTTCTAACTTCTAACCCAGCTTGTTGGTAAGATCATCAAATATGAGTTACATAACTAGTATTGGATGAGATAACGGTAATTGCTTGACACTTGAGAGCCAACCACAAGAACACTGTGCTTAACAGCTGCTCTGATGCATTTGCAATTTTTAAGTGTATTTTTTCATACTTCCAACTACTCGCAGAGGCAAGCGCCTCAAGTCGACAGCGTTTTACTTTTTCCATTTATTGCCATGTATTTTTTGGAGTTGTTAAGTGCTTCTGCCGCCAGGCTTTTTCTCACTCAGTCGATTTGCCCGCAGCGTTACAAAAGCGGGAGTTTTCAAGGCCAGCAAATGAAGCTCTGCTCATCTTTTTGTAAGAGAAATGACAGCTCTAAGCATACAACAACAGATGTTTGAGCGAATGTGCCGTTATAATGTTATTGACAGCTGCACTTAATCAACAAAATCTCATTCAAAATATTTACAAAGTAATCACTCAACAATTTGATTACTTTATATTGTCGCCAGCAAATTTTCATCGAAGATTGTTTTAAATTAATGTGCGTTGAATCATAAAAATAATCCCTACAATATGCAAATGAGCAAATTCCTAAACAAAGAAAAACAATCGTTCGATTAAAATGTAAATAATCTCACACCAATTGCAATATAATGGAAGATTGGTTGACTTCCCTTTCGTCCTTACTCAATTTCACTTGCAGGGCGGCGATGATGGAGGTGAAATGGCATATTATAATTATTAGAAAAATAGTGCCAATAAAGTAAATTTGATTTTAACATATTAAATTAAACAAAAAGTGGAATGAAAAAGAAGATAAATATTAGTTTAATATAAAGGTATAGAAACGAAGTCAATCCCTCACAGTTAGTAAGATCAAAGCAGGAGAAAGATATTCAATATCATAGTAAGCAAGGCATTGGTTTCCTTATATTGTTATGGAGGAGCTATAGTGAGAAGATAAAGACTCTCACCAAAGGCGGTGTTTGGCAGGGATGAAAGAATGCCGAAATTATTGCTGCGCAGCGAGCTCTAAGGCTCTCTTGAGATGGGCATATGAAATGGTCAGAAAAAGTATACGCCCAAATTCTCTCCTCCTTTAACTGAATTCCTGAAAACTTGGATCTGCATAAGGCTACTCATTGGCGGCATTTTCTCTGTTGACATACCGGCGAGCGATATATAGATGAGGAGAAGTCGCTGTAGAAGGCGCGCAGTTAGTTTTCGCACGGATGGATCGAAACTAAGAGGTTGGAGGAAGAGTTTTCTATAAGGAACTCATCGTCAATGGTAGCTTGAGACTACCGAACCACTATATTGGCTGTTATTAAGGTGGTGGTAACCATACTGCTACGAAGTTCAGCCTCTTTCAGTGATGTGAACATTCGCTTCGACAACAGAGCGGCAATATCAGCACTGAGCTGTGCGCTCAAAACTAATCAAAGAGTGCCTGTCCTCACCAGAAATAACATAAGCTACTTCATCATCGGACTCGTTTAGGAGGTTATAACGAAATCGCTGGCGAGTACAAAGCCAAACAAGACAGATTGAACACCATTGCTCTATTCACAACGGACAGGGACGGAGTAGGATTTCCATTGGCGTCTTATGTTCTTGCACTGGACCTATGGACCCGCTTCGCAGGCGCTGGTTAACGACCCCCTCCTGTGCGTCTTCAAGATCCTTTTGGACTAGACTCTAGACTAAAACACAGTTGATCTTCTGAACTACTAGCGATTAGGAAAGTTCAACCTGCCGCAATTGTAGATGTTCTTACCGGACATTGTCCATCCAATAGACTCATGTGGTAAGGCTAAAAATCTTGGCGTACGCAAGTTATCAAAGATGTATGGAGGAGAGTGAGCTGGAAACATCCAGACACTTTTACCTCCATTATCCAGAGTTTGCAAAGCATAGATTGGAACAACTCAGCTGTCTTACTTTCGGCGAACCAGGAGACCGAAACTGACATTAGCCGTCATAATAAAAAATAAATTTGTGATAAGCTCAAAGCGCTTTGTCGATTTGCAAGGGTCTTATGATCCTTTATATAGGAGTTTAAGGTAACACAATGGACCGACGTTCTCAGCTGATGTTGATCCTGATAGGATCGAACCCACAACCTAACCTAACAGGAGATGGTGGTAAAAGACCACTGAAAAAGGATCGACATACATCATCTCTTCGTCGATTTGAAAGTTGCTAACCAGCAAATATGAACACATATATTTTTAAGTAATGAAAATCTGCAGAAAAATTGCAATACATTTTCAAGAGCAAATCCGCTCGTTTGCTTTACTCATTTACATCAAGATTGCAAGCATTTACAACAACTTCACGGATGTTGGAGCCATTCACTATAGTATCAGCTTCAATTTATGTATTTCAAGTACAAACGAATTTATTAAAAAATTAAAATTCCCTCACGACTGTCTGCGCAGACCGAAATATGCGCTCAACTAGGGCGAGTACAAGGCAATACACAATAGTGAAGCGAAGAGAGACGGAATAGAAATATTAAATTATTCATAACGTTGCAAAACAATATTTACAGAACGTCAACACCCACTTATCCGTAAGGCAAAACTGCCAGCACTCGGGGCAATACAACAAAAAGGATTACTCGTCGGAAGCCATTGCCACCCATGGCCACCGTGTATAGACATGCGCTTCCACATCAGCGCATAACGGTTATTTGTTTTATTGCCACGCTTTGTTTTTCCAACAGCTGCAATAAAAATACAGCAATAACAAAAACAACAACGCTAGCTTTTGGTAAATGTGCGGCAAAAGCGTTGAGGAAGTGCGGCAAGCCAAAGCAGGACAAACGAGAGGAAAGCGACAAAGCGAGGTGGGAGGCGCGCGCGGCACGCGGCACACAAATCGGATTTACCGATTCGTTCCAACCTGACTAACACAATTCATGCAGGCAAGCAAAACGTTAAGCAATGCCGAGGAGGTGACCAGCACGAAGAAGCGGTGAAACAACAACAAAAACAGCAGCTACTCGTAGAAGAAGAGTGGTGGCAACAATCAGCAGCGAAATTGGCCAGGAGCACTCTTTCGCTGGCGCAACTTATGCTTTAAATTATTTAAATACTTCTCTCTCTGTTTGTGTTGGTGAGTGCATGAGTGTGATTGTATGTATGTATGTGTGTGTGTGTTTATTTGCATAAGAATTGTATGCAAATTGTAACCACTTAACCGCATTGCCAGTACATTTATAATCACCGACTAAAGCACATAAACGCCTGCCGGGCTGCGCCTGTGACTCTGCCCCTGCCTCCGTCTCTGTCTCCAACGGTGACTGTGACTTTGCCGCTTTAGTTTGGCATGCAAAAATCCAACTAGCGCGGCAATAAAAATGCAACCTGCTGACTGGCGGTAATGGCGGCTGCCACTCACACACACAGGCACCAGCGCTCGGCTAAGCACATTAAAAGGGTAAATGCATTAAATGTATCCAGCAGTGGTATTTCGTTTTTTTCTTCAGGAAATTGTGCGGCACAGTGGTGTGTTTTGTATTTTAATAAAATAAAACCAAGTCGGTTATTTATTTCTAGGCTTGTTGATTGATAGAAATAACATTCAAATCGATAACTAAGAAGGAAAAAATATTTTATGATGATAACTGCCTCGATTTTGAGCAGCCACTTTGTATGGCAGCAATAAGTTATAGTAGTCTGATCTGTATATTTTTTTCAGAGATTGTACTGTTGTCTTAGGCCATGAGCAGCTATGCCAAGATGTGTGCAAGATTTTAGGTCTCATCAAATGTTTTCACCATACAAACACTTGATGAACAGATGGACGTTCAGTTTATCGACAGCTTTATAATCATTTATAGATATTCCTTATATAACGGCCCGACAACTGAGCAGAAACTGTGGCGAACTTAATATGCCCTGTTCTGGCTAAAAATATTTCCTATAAAATTTTATCTGAAATATGCAACTCTAATTAAAATATTTTCGTCAAAAACGATTTCATATTATATTTTTCACTTATTTTAATAATTTGGTTACCTTTCAAAGATTAAATAGTTGCCAGTTATTTTCAAAAAAAAAATAAATAATTTTAAAAAGATGGATATTTTCGACTAAAGCGTCCTTAAATCTATTGTATAATTTTAAATATTTATTTTATAATTCAAATATTTTCAGCGCAAATGCGTTTGCAACTATTTATTTGTTTCAGAAACATTTTTTTTTTACCTTCCAAAAATTTTCCAATACAAGCCTTGCCAATTTTTTTTTCAAAAAAATTTGAAAACCTTTAAATTTGAAAACTGGCAACCCTTCTGAAATAAATACTATAAACGCAAGCCAGGATAAACATTCTTAGCACAGTCGATTGCAACTATTTACTTTCTAAAAAAAATAAAAACTGCAATTTTTAAAGGTGGCAACCTTTCTAAAAAAAATATTTTCGCACAAAGTCTTCTTAAACCTTTTCAGTCCGAAACTCTATTGCAACTATTTATTTTTCTGAAAAGCATTTCGAAAGCTTTAGTTTTAAAATGTGGCAACCCTTCTAAAAATATATTTTCATCACAAACCTTTTTTAACTTTCTTAGCACGAAACTCGATTGCAACTATTTGTTTAAAAAAAAAAAATTTAGTAAGCAAAAATTTAAAAAGATGGCAATTCTTCGGTATTCGGTATACGAGTAAATTTATTTTTCAACTCAAGAACTTTTCAATACCATTTGTTTATCTTAAAAAAAAAATTTAAAAGGTGGCAACCCTTCTAAAAAAAATATTGTAAGCACAAACCTGGTTAAACATTTTCAGCGCGATAGTCGTTTGCAGCTATTTATTTATCTGAAGTAAAAATGAATAAACTACAATTCTTTAAAGGTGGCAACCCTTCTAAAAAAATATTTTCAACGCAAGCCTTCTTAAACTGTTTTAGTTCCATAATTAGATGGCAACTATGTTTTTTATTTTTTTTTTTTTTGTATTGAATCATAGCTTAGATTTTAAAGAGTGGCAACCCATCTTTCTTGAAATAATATAGCTTACGAAACGTTGCCTACATTTAGGAGCATGTTTAATTGATACATTGCAAATTTCGCTCTGCCCAAAACAAAGTACTGCTATGTTCAAATACTCAGGTTATACCAGATATATAAATACATATAATCAGAAAGGAAAGATAATCTAGCAGGGCTTCCTTTCGTTTCCTTTACAGCAAAAAATGGAGAGACAAGGCATTTGCCTTTAAAAGCACAGTAAGAGAAATGTTTCCAGAAAAACTCACAAAATTTTTTTGTTGGAAAATTCATCAGCTTCCTCGTAGAAAGGCAACTCCCGTACGATAACACATCAAACTTCCTTTGGAGAACTGAGTAAACGTTATTAGGATTAGGGTAGACGAGTGAAACTTTTAATATTCTTAAACTCTTCCCAGTGTTCTCGGGTAATACAGAAGAGCATTTAGTACAGAGCACTTATCTTTTTAGTTTCTAGTTTCTCCCCAACTGCTGGATGAAAGGAAATCTATGCCTGTGTCAAAGTCAGAGATATACTGATTAGGTTGGCTTTCCTTCCAAATTGTAAAATATCGTATCGACGCTTGCAGGCTAGGGTCTTTAAGCATTTTTCTTCACACCTACCAGTCAAACTACTCACATTAAAGCGAAGAGAGTTTCTACTCATAGCAAAACTACTGCTTTGGATAGGATCATTTGCCTGAAGGTAGGTTCCTATCTAGAAAAGTTTACAAAAATATGTCAGAATTTGTTCAAAGTCCGTAAATTGTCATACCATATAATAACAGATCTATCCAACATTATCAAGATCTTCAATACATTTCGAACCAGAGGTTTTAAGAATAACTGAATAACTGTTAGCGGTCTTTTATTCAAAACCTATAAATCTACGTATAAACTGTATAACAAGACCGCTTTCCATTATATCAAGAGTTCTATGGAACGCCTTTTTCCTGATTTACCGAGTCACCCTTCCGGAAATGTCCTTCGTAGATAATATACCTCCGTGTCATATTACTAAAACAACATACAATACTAGTTGTAAATATGCAGGATTTTCAGTATAATCCGACCGCACAACAATCAAAATGTCACACTGTACCTCGCGCCTCTTCTAAGCACAAAAGAGGGGAAAGTGGAAGAAAAATAGGCAGCTGCTGTTTGCACTGACACTGAAGGACTTCCATAAGCCAACTGCCATGCCACAACGCCAGGAAGTGCGACTATTTGATGTGGTGGCTTTCGTGCTGTGCTGGTGGCAAGCAAAGTGGCAATTGTTGGCTTCAGCACTCGCTCGCCATGACGGTCAACTAAAAGTGGCGCTGCTGCAGCCAAAACATATAGTAAATATTTAGTTATAAAAACGAGGCGGTGACGCTGCGTGAAACTTTTCGGCTTAGCGTTAATGGCAGTAGTTGCCACAATTTTCTAATTTTTTTCGCATTTCTATTGGCACAACAGCACTCATGGAGAGCTATAAAGGGCGCGCGTTGCACTCATGGGGTGCGTCATTGCGTATGAGTGATGCATACAATGCGTATGGTTTATCGCGCCACGTGCCTGCAATCAGTCAGCGCGCTAGTCAGCCAATGCATGGCGTTGCCACTTGAGCACACAATGGCGAAACTGCCGCATTGTGCTTGAGCTGCCTGCAGTAATCAGCAGGAAGTTGCGGTGCCTCGGCAGCCACAGCGCAGTAACGGAAAAGACTCGCGGGAGTAGCCGCAACTGTTTGAGTTCGAGTTTGAGTGAGCGCACGCGCTTGGCATTAACCTTCGGCCGCCAAGGACACTCATCAAGTGTCCTTTGGGATGCCGCTTCTGTTGGTATTTTTAAAGCGTTGCTTCGTGGAAGCGAAATTTCTGCTGTTGGTTTTTAATTATATTTATTACAACAAACACGAGACATAAAAATTCAACAATATTTTTCTTTTTTTTTTTACTTTTCGGTTTGCTAACGGTAAAAGTGCGCATTGAGTTGTGCGGAATTCGCGCAATTTTATTGTAAGCAGTCAATGAATGTGCACGCAGCTGTCCACAGTCAACACATACCACTCACATATGCGCCGTTATGTTGTTAACGGTACAAAAAAATGTGCAAAAAGGCACAAACTTATTTGTCTGTGCATGAAAATTCAAAAGGCTGTGGCGCATAAAAAATTAATAATCCCAAAAATATTGCTCCGGCAGCGACCTTCGGTGTTGCCATTCAAGTGTTATACAATAAAATGATTTTGCGCAAATACGCGCGCGAGTTGGCCGACTTTTTTAATATTTTCTTTTATTAAATAAAATACAATTCGTTTTTGAGCAGAGGCCGCCACATATTTTGATGTTGGTTAGCGGCAATTTTGAGGCTGGCTGACGATACATACACGCATACCTACGGATGGTGAATTTGAATGTAACATGTAACGGGTGTTCTGTTGGTGCGAGCAAACAAAGAATTTTGTTGAATAAGTTTGTATGTAAGCTATATCCTATAGTGACTCGATAAGAATTATTTCTTGGGAGATTGCATACTTTCCTAAGGCGGTTACTCATACCAAATTTCTTGAAGATATCTCATCAATTAAAAAAGTTTTGCATTTCGGTTTATATGACAACTATATGCTATAGTGGTCCGATCTAAACAGTTTCTTGGGAGACTGTACCTTTGCTTTGGACAATAATCCATGCAAAATTTTGTGCGGATATCCCAACAAATAATAAAGTTTTCTATACAAGGACTTGATCCCGATCGTTCGATTTGTATGGCACCTATATGCTATAGTGACTTGATCTAAACAATTTCTTGGGAGATTGCATCACTGCCTAAAACAATAACTCATGCCAAATTTATTGAAGATATCTCATCAAATAATAAAGTTTTCTATACAAGGACTTGATCCCGATCGTTCGATTTGTATGGCACCTATATGCTATAGTGACTCGATCTAAACAATTTCTTGGGAGATTGCATCACTGCCCAAAACAATAACTCATGCCAAATTTAGTGAAGATATCTCATCAATTAAAAATGTTTTTCGTACAAGCACTTTATTGCTATCGTTCAGTTTGTATGACAGCTATATGCTATAGTGAGCCGATCTAAACAATTTCTTGGGAGATTGCTCCATTATCTTAGAAAGTAAACCATGCCAAATATCGGGAAGGTAGCTCCTCAAGGACTTGAGTTTGATCGGTCAGTTTGTATGATAGGTATATGCTATAGTGGTCCGATAGCGTCCATTGCGATAAATGAGCCGCTTCATTGTGAGAACAGGACGGGGACTAGTTCTCATGTATACAAATGGACAAACAGACAGATATCGCTTAATCGACTCACTCTGTTCAGGGTATATTAATAATATGTCCATATTTGATGATCTAACATTTCGGGAGTGACTCTTAAAACTTCATTGCAACGAAGAAAACTTACAATTTGTTGTGGTTTGCATTGAGGAGGCTTTAGTGGTTCACTTTCTGTTGAAATACGGTACCAACTTTACCATGAATGCTAAGCGACATAGTCAAAAGATATGCAACGCTTTCGGATTACCAGATCAATATAAGTCGTCTAAAAGCAAGATGGATGGAAGGCAAGAAGACCAACTTTTAGGGATCGAATAAAATCAGTAAAGAATTCTTCAATTGTACTTTAGGTAAAGTATATTATTTGTCTTCCTTAGATAACTTTTCTTCATGAGACTCAGCGACATTGGCCGCATGAGCGAAATTTTTGTTCTAGTTCCCAAGCCAAAAAGCTGGTTATTTTCATTAATTTTTCTTTATTTTATCCATAACCAAAGTTCCAGACATCTAGCGAAACACCCTTAATAAGTACAAATAAGTATGTGTTATGTGGTATCTGGTACATAACCGAATGTGTGTCCTTCAGTGCAAATAATATTTACAAAGTGTTTTTCTCCCTTCTGCGAGTGTCCATTGAAAAAGTTTATACATTTTAATCAACGAAAAATATGAAAGCAAAATAATTGTCAATCACATTTTGGCACATGCTGAATGATAAAGTAGTTTTGCAATGACAATAACAACTGAATTTTGTAGGTCCCGTGGCGAGGAGTCGCTAAAGTGGTTGCTGGAAGGAGCAGTAGTTAGTTATGGAAACTGACTGCAAAGGCGGTTAAATGTGTAACAGTATTAAAGGTGGTGTCAGAACAAAACTCTCAAATTACTACCAGAACACGATAGTGCCAACAGAACTGGGTTGAACTCTGCAATACGAAATTTTTATGACGCCATTTTATAATTGAGATATCAGGTTATTGCAACGGTTTTTCCAATACTTTTCAAATATAATTCTTCTATAATTATAATTATATTTTTGTGTTGTGTTTTTGATACTCTTTTCAAGCTCTCTGCTTTATAATAACAAGCAGACAATGACTTACGAAAAGCACCACAACTAGGGAGAGGCTAGCCTTACTGAAGCTATGAAATCTCTTTCAATCGACCTTGGGCCAAAAGGCTTTTGCGACAGCGCATATGGGCACAGAAAGAGCCACCAGAGTTCGGTTTGGCGACTCCATGATCCAAGTGATCCGGTATAAAGTCAAAGTTGTGAGGATATTCGAGTGTTCAGATACATGTCCTTTTAAGAACCCAGAATCTCTGAATCTGATAGCAACTTTCGCAGCCATACACCTTCCGAGGATATCAACAAGCACTATCTGCCAGATGGCGTTAAGTGCTATGGTTGGAATGGAATTTAGTGCAGCACACATGCTTTTAAGCGCCACTCATTGAACGCTCACGAGTTTACTTGCAAGTGTGGTATTTTCTAAAGTCCTTCACTACATATGGACTTCATAGAACCTAATGGACTTGACTACCGTGACATAGAACCAGAGAACCCCACCTTTTGCCAATCGCTTCTCTACAGCAATATAAGGCAATCGATGCCTTTTTTGCTCTCTCTTCGATATTCGGGTTCCATAAAAGCTTCCATTTCTCCCATTTGCGGCAGCGGTGGCACAGAAATCTTATATCTTCTAGTAAATTAAACCATCTCAGTTTTATTTGGGTTCATGACGAGACCACTTCCTGCTGCCCAATTTGTTACGACGCTAAGATACCCCTGCGTTAGCTCGTACACGGAACTCCCTTTGACCATAAGTATTACATGGTCTGCATAGGCATTCACCCGGCAGCCACGATTTTCAGGTTTTTTTAACCGATCGTTAACGATCAGTAACGAACGTATCAATCACTCTGTCGCACAGAAGACTTAGAATGAGGTGTTTGAGGTTTGATTCAACTCCAAGACTGTCCAGAGCAGTTACGACTGCTTCCTACAGGACGTTATTGAAAGCTCCCTCAATATCAAAGAAGGTCCCAACAGCGAATTCCTTAACCCTAATAGTTTTCTCAAGCCATGACACAATAGTATTCAGGGCAGCATCCACTGAGTTGCCTTTACAAAAAGCACTTTGCGCTCCTGATAAGTAGTTTCTCGTAATGCGCCTCCTTATGTACCAGTCCATCTGACTCCCCAGAGTTTTTAGTAAGAAGGAGGGGAGGCTGATGGGTATAAGTGTGATATTTAACCAGATTTTCGAATTTATACCTTTTGGATCATCCAGATTATCGCAGATATGAGAACGAAATTATTCTCTTTCGTCATTGGTGTCAATTTTAAGTAAAGTTATGTCCCGTCAATAATTCTGACTGGTAATCTAATTGTTTGGTGTTGATCTTCATAACAAATCACATTGCAAGTCTAAAACTTAAGCTATAATTATCATCATCTCGAAAATTCTCTCCTCTAAATATTATATATTGAAATTTCTTTTATTTACCCTCAGTTGAAATAATTACCCCAATAGATTTCATTAAGTACTTAATCGTTAACAAAATTAAAAGTCAAAAATGCTCCTAGTAAAACACCCAACTGTAGTTTTCCTCAGTTTTTCGTTTAGTTCAAAAAAATTTTTATAATTCTCAACCACTTCATTAAAAAATATACATAAATAAGTCTTAACTACTCTTTAATACCACCTTTAAAGATATACAACTTCCTAGTGTGATTTCCAGGAGTTCACTGATCTCTTGTGAAAAATTACTTTGCTCCTTAACATTTGTGGAATGATATGGACACGTTTCCATGCACATCAGTTCACAAAAACGTACACTCGTAGTTTTGTATAACGGTGTATGTTTGCGGGAACTGAGTATGCGTGTGTTTTGTTCTTGTTTGTGCAAAGATCAAAGTGTTTGCTCAGGCGATTCAGCAGCTGTAGCATTTCGCGCTTCAAGAAACACCATTAGAGAGGAGTAAAAACTGCTGTGGGGCCAGACGAAAGGGGTAAGCAATAACAAAAGAAAAAACCAAAAAAACGAGGAAAAAACGCAGCATGAATATGAATACAATCAGCACGGCTTTAAGAAGAGAGCTACACTGGTACTGGTGCTTTAAGTGTGTCACATTAAAAAACACGATTTCATGCAATAAAGGCTTGAAGGAGCAGACGTAACTTAGATGTCTGTGCAAATATAAAAATTGCACAAAAAATGAGTTTAAGTCAAATTGAAAGTTGAAATACAATTTCAGCTCAGTTTATAAATATACTCAGGCAAAGGGGGCGGTGCCCAGGCTTGTTATAAAATATTATAAAAATAAATTTATGGGGCTGATCTCTAGCTTCAAACCAAAATTGCGTATATTATAGGTTGACAGAGGGACGCAGAAATACTCTTAACTAGAATTCAATAGTATTTATGAGTCGATATTGTGATTTTTCAAAAACCGTTGCTAAAAGTGAGCCATTTTTTCTTTGTTTTGCCACAGCATCTCACAGTTAACATCTTCAATATCCTTCAAATTTCACTAAAATATCTAATACTGTATTGAACTGACAAGAGTTTTCAGAATTCGATAGGAAATATTGGAATGAGTGATATCTATTTTTCGTTTCGAGTTTAAAAGTTTCATGAAATCTAAGAGAAGTGTAGATGGCGCTATAGATATTGTACTAACGACAGAATGTAAAGATAATTTAACGAATAGTTCAGTGCTCAGTATAGTTAAATAATGTAATGCAAGTGATCTGCTACTATTGAATACTAGCACTTCGGAAAACAATCAGAAAACATTCTTATTGGAACTCTAAATTGATAATAATTCGGTTAATCTATAAAATAGTAGAGAATAGTTTGAGTTAGTCGCTAGACGTTATTAAGTTAAGTATAGTACAGTTAAATTTGGCGATTACATAGCGAAGACTTCGAACAAACACTTGGGTTCGTAATTAAGGTCTTTGATAGCACTATCCTTTTTTTACATTCGAGGTTTAATCAAAAGTCAGCATTAGCGAAATGGTTTTGTATCAATGGAGATTTCAACTTTTAGGTACTGATGTTAGGAAATGTGAGCTCAGATGGATAAAAAATGTTGCCATTGCGACATCTTTCACCCAATATGCCAATCTCTCTGCGAAAACCCGGCACCTTTCAAATATCACTCAAAGTAGTGTCTATACATTTCACATCGATCCAGAGAGATCGGACATGCTCCAAGGTGATTTTCGAAAAGCGAAAATCTACGGGGATATCTAAACAAGAAACATTTTCTTCGAGGGCAGGTCCAGCACAGAAACAGGATTTGGAAGTGACGTTTGAGTTTATGTAATATCAGAGAAAGATCTCAGCAAGACATTGGAAATTCTCAAGTATGATGTAGTTATTATTCAGTACATAATGTTCTGGGTTTGGGACCCGCCACGCAAAAAACGCCCTCAATGAAAAGAAACCGACAACATCGGACGAGGGACCCCCATTTGAACATGGCAAACGCATTAATGATTACGATTTGAGGGCATGCACTGGGAATGTTCGGTCCTTTAATTGGGAAGATGCCGCTGCAAAGCAAAGGCGTGGACGATGACAACATCTGATGAGCCGACGTTACGAGTTTTCGAGAGAAAGGTTCTGCGAAAGATTTATGGTTCTTTGCGCATTGACCACGGTGAATATCGCATTCGATGAACGATGAGCTGTATGAGATATACGACGAAATTGACATAGTTCAGCGAATTAAAAGACAACGGCTACGCTGGCTAGGTCATGTTGTCCGGATGGACGAAAACACTCCAGCTCTGAAAGTATTAGACGCAGTACCCGCCGGGGGAAGCAGAGGACGAGGAAGACCTCCACTCCGTTGGAAATACCAGGTGGAGAAGGACCTGGCTTCGCTTGGAATCAAGTGGAAACAAGTTCGAAGATTTCTCATTTTATACCAAAATTCTAAGGATATTACTTTTTTATGCTGCATAGAAAGAAACTCTGGAAGAATTTTTCTCTCTAAGTGGTATTACAAACCAGTCGGTTGAATTGATCCTCTGAGCATATAACAGTTAGAAAAACTGTTTTAATTAACTTCGAAAAAAAAAGTTTTCCTAGTGATTTTTACCATTGAAAAAATTGAAGAACGAGTTTTCTTGAAATTATGTGTTTCTAATAAACTCGCGGCTACGAAATCGTTGAAAATGTTGCAGAAGTGTCAATTTTATGAACACAAGTATTTGAGTGGCTCAAAGTATTCGATGAAGGTGGTGAAGTCATCGAAAACTTGGCTCATGCCAGTCGTCGTTAATGACGAAAACATCGAACAAGTTATGGAAACCTGGCTTTGAAACCGAGGGGTTGGCATCAGAGACACACCAGAGTATCTCAACATCTCTTATGGATCCACTCAACATATGTTGGTTAATGTTTTGGGTATGAATCGTTTTATGTTTAATTTTATTAAAGCTTGGCAATGCTAAACTTGTACCAAAAAATCTGCATACTTTTCAAGACGAAGTCAAGTAGATGCCACAAAAGCGATGCTCGACAACATAAATTCATCAAACTCATACTTACTGTTGAAGAGACGTGGGTTTATGAATGTGACATCGAAACTGTCCAAAAATCTAGCAAATGGCACTCCAAAAATGAGCCGAAATCGAGAATAACAAAAAAAAAAAAAAAAAAACAGCCACTAAGGGCCATTCAAGCCGACTCTTATAACAATTATATGAAAAATTTATTAAGTCTTGACGCGTTTGTATTGTCGCAGGAGCCTATTTTAAAGCCTACAAAAAAGATTTGTACCAAGTCACGTGACATTTGGTTTTTTTGACAGTCCGGTTCAAATTTGATCAGATGGTATAATATTTGTGTGGCTGATATAATGAAAGAATACAACTCAGAAGTCCTCCTTCTGGTTGTGAGCTTTAAAATAACCGTTATAAATAATACAATTTAACTTCTGGTCTGCAGTCGTACATTTAAGGGGAAAATATGAACTGTTATAACAGTAAAGCAAAGCTTCTTACGACAACAAAGAACGAGGAATATAACAAGCATATGCTATTAAGTAAACACTCCTGTGATTATATAGCTATTTATATACTAAATTACAAATATATGTGTCTATGTACATATATACATACACATATACATATGTATATATACATATACATTGTTCCATGCTCCGGTCGCCAGACACACAGCAGGACAATTTGTTGTGCTTTAAGGTGATTTCATATAAGTTTGTAGCACTACAACAAAAACAGCAGCAACAACATACAAATTTATAAATACACAACTTGCTTACATTATTGTCAACATTGTTGTTGTTGCATTACTATTGTCCAAATGTATGCATAACTGTACATGCTCGCCTGACACTACAACCGTTATCTACGCACCATCTCTTCATCATATTCCTGCCACATCCGCATCACAACCATTTATATGCCATTTCATAGCATTCCATTTTATTAGACGACTATTTACGTAATGCATGTACATATGTGTATGTATGTATGTATGATAGTGTGCGCATGTGTGTGTGTGTGAAATATCTTTTTATAACCCATCTTAGTGAAGCACACTATCGAGTTAAGCACGCATGACATTAGTGCAACATGTGAACGATACACGTTTGTTTGTGTGCGTGTGTGTATGTACGTTTTCATAAGCATTGGTATGTGTGCGTGTTGGTGTGTAAGTTGCATGAGGCCACTGTGTTATCATTTCACTTGTGTATACACAATGTTGCCAAAAGGATAACGGATCAAAAAACGTAGGAAAAATAGAATGTGGGATAAAAGAAACGGAAGCTTCACATAGTTAGTGGCAAGCTGGACACTTTATATGCATTTAAATGCTTATCTTTATCTGAGCATATGAATATGCATGTGTGTGGATTGAAAATATGACATGTTGCAAATACCCTGTAGGAAAATTTGCGGTAAAAAGTTTTTGGTAGAAATGAGATAAAACAATTATAATTTTTTTAACTTGGTGGCAACTTCAAACAAGAAATGTTATTGGACAATTTAATTACTTGGCTTCAATTTCGATTTTTGTGAACATTTTTTTTAACTTTAAATAGGTGGCAACCATGTTAAATTTTAACTTTTTAGAAACAAATTTCTATTTTCTTTATATTTTCATTTCAATGTATTTCAGAAATTGCATTTGTTAAGAAAATTAAATTAGGTGGCAACACCATACCAATTATAACTTGTAAATAGTTTATTTTCTAACTGCATTATACTTCTCTAATTTTGATTTCTTATGCAAATATAATTTTTTTTTTATAAGTGGCAACTCCATTATAAAAAATCGTTTAGAGAAACATTTTGAAACAAATTTCTACTTTCACTATATTTGTACTTCTATGTATTTTAAAAACTGCATTTGTTAAAAGAAAAAAATTAGGTGGCAACACCATACCAATTATAACTTGTAAGCAGTTTGCTTTCAAACTGCATTATAGGATTCTAAATTTGCTTTATTATGCAAATATTAATTTTAATAAGTGGCAACCCTATTACACAAAATCGTTTACATAAACATTTTGTTTTCGTGGTTTTCTTTTAGAAATTGTAACCGTATTAACAAAATTAAAACATATAATTTTGATTTAACTGCTTAAGTACTATTAACTGCAGGGGTGGCAATACCAAACTAGTTTTTACTTGAATATACATACATACATATTTTAAATACTATTACAACATTACTTTTAATTTGTGTATCTATTAATTCGAATTTACTGCTGCTCATATTTTTGCATTTTACGAATGTAAAATTCGAAATATATGGCAACCTTGTCGGTGGAAAATATTTGCAAAGCAAAACTTTATTGTTTGCCGCAAAAATATTTTGATTAGCACAGTATTTAGCAATATTAAAGATTGTTTTGCAATTAGGTGGCAACATTGTCCACAAAAAATTTAATTCTCAAAGTAAAACTTTACTGTTTGCCGCAAAAATTCCTTGATTTAACAACAATAATAAATATTGTAATGCAATTAGGTGGCAACCTTGGCCAAAAAATTTAAAGAATTGTTTAGAGAAATATGTACTTCGCCTTTACATTTTGCAATTATTTTAACAAAACTAAAATATAAATAAATTTTATGCTACAACTTACATATGTGGCAACACCAATACCGATTTTTGCTGCATATATTTTAAGTAATAATCTTGATTCGAGTTTATTTCAATGAGAATTAATTGCTGACATTTTTGCAAAATTTTTTGACATTCACAACGAACAAAATTCAAAATATATGGCAACCTAGATGCTGTTGCTGCAAAATAAAGCAGCAGTAAGGTTTTATTATTTGTTAAAATATAGTAACTCCTTCATTACCGCAGTATTTAACAATTATTTTATTTATTGCAACTAGGTGGCAACTTTGTGCCCAAAATATAACTACATAAATAATTAATTTTGTTTATGTCGAATTTGCTGCTTTTGATTCATTGACTATATATGTATGTACATATGTATGTATGTAAATATATTATTTTGAAAATATGGCAACCCTGTGCCAAAAAAAAACTTTTAAAAATTAAGTAATAAAATAAGGTTTGATATTTTTTTGCATAGAATTTGTATTTTTTTTAATTTGAATCTTTATATTTTTTTTAAATATGGCAACCCTCCAATTGGAGAACATCTTGAAAAGTAGCCCTAAGTGTTTGTCAGAGAATTCTTTGATTAGCTTAGTATTTAAAAATAATTAATTAGTGAAATAGTGGCAACACTGTGCAAAAAAAATTAGTAATACAATGGTGTTCTTTAATTTTATGTACATACATACATATGTATGTATAACTTGTTGCTTTTTTTCATATGAATATTTGTAATTTTTTTTTTTTTGTAAATGTGGCAACCCTATCATTAGAGAACATCTTGAAAAGGTAACCTGTACCAACTTCTCGAATAAACCTATGATCATAAAATGGAGACAATAAAATAAATTTAAAGATTACCTAACTTTGGAAGGATACTCGAAGAAATTCGGAGTCTCCAGCTAAAAAGGTAGACAAAGCTCTACTAGGGTTTTGCAACTGATTTTAAGAGACTGTACTTGAAAGAAATATCGATGACTTATTAAAACAAAATATTATTTATGAATCATTTTCAGCACAAAATTTTCGAAAGTCCCTAAAACTTACAGAAAACTTAGCATAAAATATATTTAAATTTACCAATGTCACTATTGAATGTTTTTCCTGCTGTACGAGTACATCTCTCATCAGTCTCATCAAGGATTTCCTCGTGAGCAACAATATCCGTTGACCAACATATCCAATTAAAAGCACGTTAGTTAGAAGGTAAAAGGCATGTGTCTGTGTACGCTACGCAACCGGATACGTGTGAGGGCAAATAACTAAATATAAGTCGTTGTATTACGATATAAATACTCGTACTATGAGTGGCAGAGAGAGGACGACATAAAGACACCGGTTGATGGGTTGCTCGGCACGTGCTATTACGTCATTAAATACGTACAAACGAGGGCCAATGTGTATGGCCTCACACAGATCTACATATAATTACGTACGCAACTTCATAAATATAGTTCGATAAACGACGATGGGTATATCCATGCTTACATTTGTATACGTATTGGTATCGGGTATACAAAGTATATATATATAGCGCATTTATTTCCGTTACTCTATTGTTGTCGGCGACCGTTGAGGTGTGCCTTTAAAGGTTAACACAGTACAATGACGCGTTTAAACAGGCGAACGCTGGTGGCATTGTTGGAGAGTGAATGCATGTTCGTGTGTACCGTTAAGACATTATCAAATGTGCATTAAAGTTTTGCTGTTATTAATATTGCCTACTTATTGACAGAACCCTTTAATTTACAATTGAGTTTAGGCAATATTATGTTGAAGGCTTAAGGTTCGAGGGAAATTCGGCAGAATGTGTATATTTAGAGTTCCAAGAAAAGATTTTCTTATTATTTAGAATATGACAGCTTAAAGAGCTCAATTAAAGATACATCAACGGCAAACATAAGATTAGGAAAAAGCCATTAGGGGTTACTATCATATTGCAGAGAGGCTCAAATAACCAGATAACTCTTTTACTGCTTTCCGTTATCATTTTAATTTCTTTCTCGATACAAAATTTGTAAAAAGTTACCACCAAAAAAATATCCCTTTGAAATTTAATGCGAGAAATCGTTAACAGTTGAACCTTTTTTTGGTTTTAAGATGATTTTAACCACCCTCAGGCACCTTTTTCCGAGATCTCTCTGGAAATCAGCTAAAGGATCAAAGATATATGCAAATTTTCAAAATTAATTTTCGATTATTTAAATCCATTTCATACCCTAAATCCAAAGAATTTTTATTTATTTATTGAATAAAATATCCCTTCAAAAAAAAAAAGAAAATAACTCAGAAAAACGCGTTTTCTGTAATGCATAAGGGGTCGATAACCCCTTAAAATAACAAAGAATCAAACACAAAAAGACCAAACTGATGTCTAAATTTCGAAGCCTACGAAGCTCATATGGATTTATGAAAATGGTTTACGAGTCGAACTTAGACTACGCTACATACGGTAACATAATTTTACATAACATAACTTATTGCAAAATAACATTACCTAACTTTATTTAACATAACAAAACCTAACATAACTTAACGTAGCCCAACTTAACATAACGGTATATGTGCAATTTAACATAACATAATATAACATAACTATATATAAAATAACATAATCCAACTTTATTTAACATAAAAAACTTAACGTAAAATAACTCAACATAACATAACAAAACTTAACTTAACGTAACATAACTTACCATAACAGAATTTAATGTAAATAAGCGTAATATATGTAGTTTAATATAATATAATATAATGGTACATAATTTAACATAGCCTAACTTAACTCAAGATATCGTAAAATAACTTAGCGTAAATAACTTCACATAACGGTACGTAATGTAACATAACATAATTTAACATAGCATTACTTAACTTAATATAACGTTAAATAACTTAATATAACACAACGTAACATAACATAACTTAAAATAATGTAAAATAACATAACCTAAATCAATTTAATATAACAAAACTTAACATAAGATAATTTAATGTAACACATGTAGGTATATTTTAATAGAGATAATAAATCTTTAACAATTTAACATAACCTAACTTAACCCAACATAACGCAAAATAACTTAACATAATGGCACATAATTTAACATAACTCAACATAATGTAAAATAACATAACCTAACTTTTTTAACATAACACAACTTAGAATAACTTAACGTAACATAACTTAACATAGCACTACTTAAGCTTTAATATAACGGTACATACTTCAACATAATATTACATAACTTAACGTAACACAACTTAACATAACATATATAACTTAACACAACATAGCATAAATAGTATGTGCAACTTTTTCATCCTAAGTTTAGCTCAACATAACATAACACGGCATAGCGACATAGCAAATTTTATAAGTAAATATATATAATATACACAAAAATGCGTACCAAATTGAATTTGCACATCCCTAATGTATATAATTTCCAGCAAATTCGGCGTAATACAAAATGAGGGTTATAGGTATAAACAAACAATGCACAACAAAAGAAAGTGAAAAGGTTAAAATGAAATTATGCGGAAATTTACACAAATTAACGCGGCTGCTAACAGCAAAGCAAAGGAGCGGCTGTGTTTGCGCCGAAAACATGCTGTAATTGGCTTGATTTAAACGGCAAAGTCATATATATCTATGCATGTTTTTGAAATCCACGAAAACCGTTTTTCAACAAACAACACCCCCGCACACCAACGCACGCGCGTCTCATCCGACGGATTTGCGCGAAACAATTCAAAATATGCCACCTTAAATTGTGCATAATGCGAGGAGTGCTTGAAAAATCAAAAGGAGCAACAATGTTGCCAACTAAGCTCGCAGCAATTTGTGCTGTAGCATACTTTAAGGGGCGCCTGCTTTTCGAGAGCACACTCAACGAGGTGCTTGAATTACGCCTTTAAAACTTGAGAATAATTGTGAATGTTGTAGGCGGCACACAAAGACACACATACATGATGAGGTGTATTAGTATGTGTATATGTGTATGTAAAGTATGTGCCGTTATGCCATTTTATTTTTAATTTTTTCATGGATTTTTCTTTTGTTTTGCCATTAACTTTTAAATGTATAACACCTAAGACAGCGAGACAGACAATGCACACTTTTCTTATTTGTTGCTGCTGCTTATTCTTATTCTTCTTCTTCTTCAGTTCTTTCCTTATGAATATGCGTCCTTGTCCCAGTGCACTTGTCACTTGTCAGTGCTGCTGCCGCATATTGTGCAATGCTACTTCAAAGTCAGCACGTTTCCTGCCAACAAATTAACATATATGCGCTTGTAGTGGTAACAAGCACCCACAGACGAGCACGTATACGCTAGGGTGTCCGTTAGTTAGCAAGTTGATTGTTATATCGTGTATAAATGCGAATTACTCGCTCAGTTTTTGAAATATCGATCCCCAGTTCTGCATACGACCTTTTCTGCTCAAGAACTTACTCATATCTCGGAACCGTTGGTATCGAACTACTATTACATATAGCTGTCATAGAAACTGAACGATCGTACTCATTTGCTTGTATGAAAAACTTTTGAGTTTGAAAATATATTTTCAAGAAATTTGGCATGGATTATTATCCAAGGCTAAAGAGCAATATCCGAAGAAATGGTTCAGCTTGAGTCACTATAGCATATAGCTTCCATACAAACTGGACAATCTAAATCAAGTGCTTGTATGGAAAATATTTTTATTTGACGAGATATCTTCACGAAATTCGGCATGGATCATTAGCTAAGAAAACGCTAAAATACCTGAAGAAATTTTCTCGTTCGGTTGACTTTAGCATATGGCTCTCATACAACTTGAGCGATCAAACTCAAGTTCTGTTATGGAAAATTATTTTATTTGACAAGATATCTTTATGAAAGTAGGCATGGGTCATTGCCTATATTATTGCTATAATCTTCGAAGAAATTCTTCAGATCGGACAACTATAACATATAGCTGTCATACAAACTGAGCGATCAAACTCAAGTCTTGGTATAGAAAACTTTTTTATTTGGCAAAATATCTTCACGAAATTCGGCATGAATCATAAGCTTGGGCAACGCTAAAATATCTGTGGAAATTTCCTGATTGGTACACTATAGCATATAGCTCCCATACAATTTGAACGATCAAAATCAAGACAAAGATCGTTTTATACCACTTTAAGCTATAAAAATGCAACTTTGAAGGGTATTATAGCTTCGTTAATTAACACTTACTCTTGTTTTCAATTTAAACTGTGCCTAAATCAATTCACTTTTCACATATATTTAACATGCGTTTTTTTAATCTTTATTAATAAATTTTTTATCTCCTAAGATAAAACTACAACTTTTAGAAATTTATTTTCCAATTGAAAATTGTTCGCTTTACAAAAAGGTTTGGATAATTTTTTCATGAAAATATTTCTTTAAAAATTATACGCAGTTAAAGTTAGACATCCTTTATGCTGGGCATTCATACAGGTACAAGTGCTACACATGGTCAATTTTGTGTTGCTCATACGACATGGTGTACCGTATGGGTTGTCCGCAGTGCAATTGATGTATAAGTTTAACTGCCTATAACTTTAAAAGGAGTGGTTTTCTGAAAAAACTCACTAAAACCTTTTTTCTAGAGCGAACATTTTTGAACAAGAATATCACTCTTTGAAGATTGAACGATTACTTTTTTAATGCAAAATATCAAAAGTACCAAGTTATACACCGAATATGACTTACTCACGGTTTACATGGAAAATAAGAGCTTTTTTATGTTTGATCTATTAAATAAAGCCAAAAAATTAAACTTTAGGAAGGATATTCAAAAAAAATAATAATTTGTGATAAAACACACACCCTAATACACAAACACACACATACCCACCTAGGTAGACACATTCAAAATTGTAGTTGGAGAAGTATGCACTTGTATTGCATGTGCTCATTATGTCTCGGCGGTAGATGCAATTTAGCACAAGAATCACACTTTGACTTGTATTTAGTGGCACCAAACACACACACACATACACTGATATTCACAGAAATACACCTATACAGTTACACACACCGCACTGTGTTTGACTTTGGAAACACTTATAGTGCAGTTGGCAGGCAATCGTTGATGTCAAGAAAATGGCACAGTCCGTCAAGTCATTTGATATTCAAGTATATATGCTGCCTATATATAGACACACATACAAATGCATGAGCAACTATGTATATTAAAGTGTCGGCAGCACGTTGTAAGAAGCCATTGCTGCTTATGCACCGTTTTGAGTAGGTGAATTACCACTTTTATAGGTACTTTCGTAGACGTTTTCTTGTTATTTTTGCATGGCTAAATGGTCACCTTGAGCTGTCAGCTGTCAACTGTCAGTTGGCTCGCCCGACAATGGTCGCACTTAACTGAAAGTGCTTATGAAAAATTGCGCATTGTAAGCTTTTCGTTTCAGGCGCAAGCTTTCGTTTTACGTAGGGTCAAGTTTCTGGGCGCTTGATCTGCAGTGCAAGGATATTATCATAAGCAGTAGGTACTTAATGGTGTGGAAAATTGCTAATCTGATATTAGTAGCGATTAAAAATATATAGTTTTTCTTCTCTGCTCATATTTTTTGTCACAATATTTTTACTTCTCCACAAATATTTTTCGCATATGCTAACAAACACGCATATATCGAAGGAAAGGAAAATTTTGGAATTGCCATTTTCCATTTTAAAATTAATTACATTCTGATTGAACGAATAATAGTGGCAAGGGCTCTTTGAACATCAAAAATCAAAATAAACACTATTTAAAGCATTTATTTTTTGAAAGGTGGCAACTCTATTATAAAACATGCTTAAATTAAAGCTCATCGAATACGTTTTTGAAGGTTCTCTGTCACATCTGCAATTTCAGTTTTAATTTTGTGAAAAGGTGGCCACCCTATTTCAAAATATTTATCAATTGAAGAGCTACCAAATGTTCATGGGGAGCTTTTCTTAAACTCTTGCGTCGTTACACATTTTGTAATAATTTATTAATTTTTTTTTTTAGGATAAAATATGTTTGATTGGCATCATCATTAAATTCCAAAATATTTCTATCTGTAAATTTTTTTGGATGAAACCTATTCCAAAATATTTCTCAAATGAGAAGCTACCCAACATTGACGGAAAGCCTTGTTTAAGGACTTTGTACCATTATGTGTTTTGCAATAATTCTAATTTCAATTTTCTGTATAGGTGGCAACTCTAAATTGATATATATTTAAATAAAAGATCTCCTAAATATTATGCTTTCGCACTCCACGCTTATTTCTTGTTTATTTTGAGAGCCCATATTTGGACAAAAGGCAATCATGGGAAGGGTTTTATAGAGTAACAAAGGGACAGCAAGATAAATTAAAAAACTCTCGTTTTGGGATATACGAGTAGTATAGTATGTACATATGAGCTTTCATGAAAGTAGGTAGTATTGATTTGAATCTGAAATCCTCGCACATTTTGGTTTCATTCCAAAATACGTGAATTACCAGGTCGACGAGATTAGCTTGGCTTCTCTTCAGCTCCCGTTTTAGGCAGCGCCTTTCAAGTGAACAAGGCTAGCGCCTTTCTAAGTGGTGATATCCACGTCGGTATTAGGGCAGCAATATTAGCTTTTAGTTCGCTGACTATGCGCTTAAGAGTAGTGAAAGAATGTCAAGACTCCTTATCTCTGACTTCGAGTTACTTTATGACTCAACTGGTTTGGGTGCCTAGACACAGCGATATTGCAGGAAATATAAGATGAGCTCGCTAACACTGCCACTTCACTGTCAATAACTGCGGAATGGGAACGGGTGGTAGCTCCGTTGGCTTCTTGTGGAGCACTGCTGAACTGTTGGATCTCAGATTAACTCAGCAAGTGTAGCTCAACCAGCAGCAACTGTGAAGTCGTGAGGTCTTTCTTCCCATAAATCGTAAGAGGTCTAGTCTAGGGAGCTCTTTGCTTTCAACAAAGTTCAACTTTCTGTGGATGTAGGAGTTCTTATTAGACACGATCGGGATGCAGTAAATTTAAACAACCTACCGGATGCTTGCTGCATTATTTGTGTGGAAGAATATATGCATCATCTCAACACTCCTTACTCGAATGTAACGCTTTTGTCAGAGCAAGGCAGAAACTGCTCGGAACTGGTATTATAACAAAAATATAAATAAAACACCTAAGCAAAGATAGTGATAGGTCCACACCATTCACACCGTGGGGTAATTTCCAACTATAGGTGTTTTTCGTATGGCTGCACAGTCTGTGATACTCCACCTTGCTGTCTGATCATCTTACTCAACCTAATCTAGCACTGGTTTTATGATTGGGCTGGTAGAAAAAAGGATTCTAAGCATGATATCTTTTCTTAAACTGCCTAAATCGGAGAGAATACCAGGAAATCGATTAACTCGAAAACTAGTGTTGAAATTTCCGAAAATTCAATACTTCAATTAAATGACGTAATAAGTGGATCTCCTTGGGTAATGACACATGTACTACGAGCACTTCAAAACTGAATTTTTCAGCACTATGAAACTATGAAAGTCCAATTTGTATGTTAACTCTTCAGCAACTGAAGACTGACAATGGCTTCTAGCAAAAATTTATGCATTTCACATCTCTAATGAAGTCACCAATATTTGATTTTATGCTGTAGTGCCAATAAAAAGCTCAATAAAAGCACACAGCAGCATTCGGGTGCAATCGCTTTATTTGCATTTTCCAAAATTTCCAACCAAAAGTCATTGCAGCTGCTGCCGTTTGCTTCAATTTCTCGTTGAAAATTTCGAAAACTACAAAAGCAAAATAACTCGCAACCTCTTAAAATTGTTCGTAATTTTCTTTATTGCATTTTTTGTTGTTGCTATCGACATGCTCTTTGAAGACTCAAGCCATCAATGACGAGCAATGGATTTTCGCCATTTTATGTATTTTTTTTTTCCATTCCTCGTACGAGTATTGTGGTCGTAAAATTTTCGCTGTCGAAGCAACAGCAGAAAGGAAATTGTCGTTGCTGTTGAGTTGTCGCAGATTTTTATAGTCTACTTTTAGGGTGACAAGCGCGTGAACTTGCAATTTCGTGTTTGGAAGTGAAATTGCGAGTCTTAAATGTATATTAAAGTAAAAGCATTATAAAACAAATTAAAGTGAAAAAGAGTCGATAGATAAATATAAAAGTTTAATGTTTAAAGCGCATTAATTTGGCTTGTGTTCGGTAATGGTAGATTTTGACCGAACTATATGGAGGTATCAGTTATGTTAACCGATCATGGCGAGAGAAAATTTACTAGAATACATAAGTGGGGCAAAGAGGGCTACATAAATAAGATTATTGGTTGTGATGCAGGCAAGGGTATGGACTGGACTGAAGTTAACGACTGAGCAAAGGTATGGACCTAATTCAAATCACTTCCGGTATTATAATACGCTGCTGACCGGAATCAAATGTTATTCCAATATATTAGTCCCGATAATCTTGAAGAGCTATTCAATGTTAACGGGCAGCTTTTCTTAAACTTTTTGTGTCATTACGTATTTTGTAATAATTTAGATTTAATTTTTGTCGATAGGTGGCAACTCTATTATAAAATATATTTTTTTGAATGAAGCCTCATTATCAACATTATTAAATATTCCACGCGTGATAAACGTTTTTTTTATTATTTTCGGTTTACTTTTTCAAAATGCTGGCAACTCTATTTCCAAAAATTTACTATTTTTCGAACATTGTCTTGATAGCTTACATAACTTTTACCTTTAGTATATTAATAAATAAGTGCACTGTAAAATTTTTAGCTGTAAAACTCAGCATATGCGGCAACTCTGTTTCCATATATTTTTTAAGGTTAAGATACATATGGATCAATTTAATTATTTCGTTAGCTGGCAGCTCTATTTCAGATTTTATCAAATTTGGTGGGAATTCTTAAATATTAAAGCAGGTGTAGAACTATTACATTTCCTCTTATAAATTTTTCGACAGGTGGCAACTCTTTTCATTTATACAAATCCTCAAAGCCATGCGCTTTGACCATGAATAGTCTGCGAAAGGTTTACGTTGATTTTTATTACTTTGGCTTTTACGTTTCTTTGTAGGTGGCAACTCTAAATTGATATATAACTAAATAAAATATTTACTTAATATGTACAACGCCTTCGAAATCCGCCCTTATTTCGTTTTTTTTATTTTGGGGGCTCGTATTTGGAAATAAAGAAATCTCGGAAAGGTTTTGATAGAATAACCCATTGTTTTGGGATACATGAATTTTTGTGTAAGTAGGTCTGATTTGAGCCTGGACTTCAGAAGCAATTAATATAACGGGGTACAACTTTGCTCGATTAATGCATTTGAAGTGTGACAACTAATGACCAAAAATTGTATAAATGGAACCAACCAACCAACTGTTCAAGCCCCTGGGTTCCGAATTTGTGGACACCAGAGCCTATAGTTGACTTTTTACCGAAAATATCGGTCAATGTGTGATATAAATAATTGAAATTTGGAGAAAATCCTTTCTGATGATAGTATCTCTGTATAACAAAAATGAGTTGAATCGGGCCGATACTTCCCTTAGCCCCCATATACCTAATATAAAGATTTTCGAACTTCCAGGTGACATTATATGCGGTATAATGAGAGTTATCTCAAGGGGTTACATGGGTTAAGGAGTCTCAAAAAATCGATTTTTTTCTTATTAAATTCTACAACACCTCTAGAATGTTGTCCCAGTTTATCCGAGTAACAGTTTCGGAGATACAGCCTTAAGAACTTATGCGCTCGAGGCTTGCTAAGCTAAGTGCGCAGTCTTTAAACGCGTTTTTCTCGAAACCGTTTTTTCGAAGTCGGTTGGCAAGATTTCTTGTGAACTACTCAAGTAACAACAAAAAATTCTAATAAAATATTTGATTCTTCTAAGAGAAAGTTTGCTGAAAAAGGCTGTTTTTTACCTGAGGAAGCCCATGTGACCCCTTAAAAAGGGGCTTATTTTTGTGCTGAGAATGAATAAAATCAGGTGAAAACTCGTACTAGACCTCATATAACAAACAATCCTTATGTCGCTAAAAGTATTACCCCAGATTTAGTCCTTGGAAAATGCAAGAGTATGAAAAGTGCGGTTATAGCCGAAGTTAGGCCTTCCTTGCTTGTTCATGTTCATTTTACCAAAATAAACTAAGAGAGAGAGTGTATTTGCCGAAAGTTTCTTCGGCCAATTAGTTGCTCAGGTATGAAAATTTTACTAAAATAAAAGAAGGCGGAGACAATGGTCATTGTTAAATTATCGACCGAATTCTGAGGAAAGTCTACCATGGCGCACTATAATTAAATGAAACTTTTCTGAAAATTTCTTTAGAAAGTTATCACGGAAAGGGGGCTTAGGTGTCAAAAAATCAATTTATTTTATATTTTTTTTATTTGTTTATTTTTAACAGCTGTTTCGGAAAACTAGTTTTCGTACGTCAGCTCTCTTTTCGTAGACCAGGTCACATATAGAATGTAGGCGTAGTTAATGGATTTCGTCCATTTTCACTCTAAGACATAAAGTGATTGAAATGAAGGTTATCACTAAGTTTCATTGAAATAATTTTGGTAGTTTATGTGAAAGGAAGAACGACTGTCGCGCTGTTGTAAAGAGTTTATGAGTTATAATATGTTCATTAAAGATACAAAAGTGTGATGCCACGCCCACTTTTCAAAAATTTTAGAACTACAAATTTCCTTCCCTAATGTTACTATGAAATTGAATTAGACTGCTTACTTGAAGACTCAGTTACAGCAACTGCAATTTAGTTCGATGAATACCTTTTTCGAATTTCGGGTTATGGTTAACCATAAAAAAAAATTCGAAATTAAATTCTTAAATATAAATAAAAATAATAATAATAATAACGCCAAAAGTATGACTTCTTAAGCTTGCGTGTTTGTTGAGCTGAACGAAAAATGCTCTGAAATGGAACCTCCGCTGGGTGAATTGACTTTTAATACGATTTCGTGCATAGCGTGGTTTTGATTTCGTTTGCGTTTCATATTTAGCCATTTTTCCATTTTTTCACTTTTCATTTTTATTTGTTATTCTTGTAATAAAATGCTTATTCCGCATTATTATGTGCTTTTTAGGTGGACTTAAGCACTGCAATTGGCTGATAAGACATTTTATAACGGCAGCGAATGTCTACAGCTTAAAATTCAGACGCTGATGCTGGTAAAATTTTTAGTTCAAAAGTAACGTATTTTTGGAAAATTATTTTTTCATTATTATAATACTAAAATGTACTACTAAATTTATTTACAAATTCGTTAAATTTAACTGTTTCGTCATACAAAAAATCTGCTTAAAGTACTGTTTAAATAATGCGCCTAATTGTAGGCAACGTTTTCGAGAAAATGCCTACATTTAGGATCATAAAAACAGAAAAAAGTCAATCTACTTCTATAAAATATTATTAAAAGTGTTTTCTCTTAATTTTCAAATATTCCAATTCATAAATTATTTGCAAAGAGCACTTAATCAACTATACGAATATTTAATTGATTAAAACCAAAGTATATTTCTCACGAATTTCCATTAAAACTCACCTAACCTAACTTCGGTTTTACAATGTGTTTGCAACCAACGTACAAATTGACAAACGATTGCTATGCCGACAATTAATGTGTCGTCATTTTAACCAGAAATTGTTTTGCTCAACTCACAAAGTCACCTTCCGCTCAACCCATCAATTTTAATTTTCGACGTTTCCGCATGTGTGACTCTAGAAATTCATTATACAAATTGCTCACATAATTATTACAGGTAAATTTTTCAATGGTTCTAGTAATAAATAATTAGCAAGTATTGATAAATATAATCATCAAGTATTGATTATGAATTATTTCTTTCTGGAATATCGCCTGTACGTAAATTTGTTTTAATGCGCCACACTATGGATGTTCCAAGGGTCAAACCGTGGACATAGTTTTAATATTGTATGGAGAACTCGGAGAACGATGAGACGGAATCAAGAGACATTTTTTCACATGCTTTTCCGCTTTTATCAATATAAAGAGACCGTTAAGTCTTTACCTACGAGAATTCTTATCTTATTAGGGTTTTTGGTATCACTGGACAACGTTCACTTTCGAACTGAATTTGTAGTTTGAAGACGGGACACACCAAAATGCCCAATCACGAACATTGAACGCTGTTAGATACCTGGAAAACCCTTCTAACGTTACTGTGATAGTCTCGAAAATATACAGTAGGTTTATGATTACTTAACTGAATTTCAATTTTGGTGAGTTTCAGTTTAAGAAATATACAAAATTATTCATCGAAATATAGAATAAGCTAGCAACACGGCAGTGAAATTTAAAATTTTATAACAAGAAAACTAATACCACATAATAGTAGTTGAATTGCAAGCGGGTGACACAATAAGCCCACCTGATGACGTACATAAGTGCGGTCGACTGCGGTCAGGTCCACCTCAGCTTTTAAGCAACCAACTAACTTAGATTTTAAAGAATTATGTGTTTGACAGCAAAATCATCATAAACTCCTGCATTAATTGGCTCGAAGTAGCCGGAGTGCTTGAGGGCTCGTACAAAATGGTTGTCTTACATAAGTGCCCATATTTGTAGCCAGTGCTGATGACTATCTTCAAATAGAGAACTCATGCTGCGAGCGTAGAAATCAAATGTGCGTAATACCACTGAAATCCAGACTCTTTAAAGGCAGTGAAGATATGAAGGAGTAGTAGATGAAGAGATACACCTACACACAAACATATGTGCGAGCGCTTGCCACAAGAAGACACGATTGCCACGCTAACGGCACAACCGAGTAAATTGCCGCAATTCGCAGTTGACAGTTCATTGACGCCAACAACAGCAAATAAAAAAGCAAAACAACAGCAACACTAACACCCTGCATGCGCTGAGCCTTTGAGCCTGGCAAGCTCAGCCTGCAGCCTCCAGCAACTGTGCCACTTTTGCTCATTTGTGCGCTGCACAGCACACCTGTAGCCCTCGGTGGACGACAGACGGTCAAAAGCCCGACTAAGCCCACCACTGTGCCGGAGTCTACAAGTGTACAGTTAACAAACACACACATGCGCATCTGCTCGTTTGTGCGGAGAATCTTCAATTTGTGCGCATATTTGTAGGGAAAGCTGGCGTCTTTGTTGCGGCGCGTTAATTTTCAAGCTTAATTCTTATTTCCGCATTTGCGCACATTTTTTCCGTTAACCCTGTTTGTGAGGCCGTGCATTGCCTTTTGTCAGTGTCAATTCGCAGGAAAATTGCAGCTGTTGTCGCGCTTCAATTCTCAATTGTCTCTTGTTGAGCGCAAATAATCGAATTGAAACGAATTCAATGAAAAAAAAATTAATGCAGATAACAAAAAACATGGAAATACAAAGAAACTGTTAAATTCGGTTGCACCGAAGCTATGCCTTACATATAAAAAGTTTTTCATACAGGAACTTGATTTTGATCGGTCAGTTTGTATGGCAGCTATAGGATATAGTGGTCCGATCTGTAAAATTTGTTCGGAGATTGTGACGTTGGCTCGGGCAATAGTACATGGCAAATTTCGTCAAGATATCTAGTCAAATGGAAAAGTTTTCCATATAAAAGCTTGCTTTTGATAGCTCAGTTTGTATGGCAGCTATAGGATATAGTGGTCCGATCTAAACAATTTCTTCGCATATTATGACATTGACTTGGAAAGTAGTCCACGACAAATTTCGTGAAGATATCTTTTCAAATAAAAAAGTTTTCATACAAGGGCTTGATTTTGATCGATCAGTTTGTATGGCAGCTAGATGATATAGTGGTCCGATCTGAGCAATTTGTTCAAAGATAGTGATGTTACCTTGAGTAAGCATTCCTGTCAAATTTCATGAAGATATCTCGTCAAATAAAAAAGGGCTCGATTTTGATCTCTCAGTTTGTTTGACAGCTATAGGCTAAAGTGGACCGATAACCTTTGCTTCGACAAATAAGTAGCTTCTTGAGCAGAAAGTGACGTGTACAAAATTTCAGTTCGGTATCTCGAAAACTGAGGGACTCTTTTGCGTATATACAAGTATAGACGGACCAATGGATACACATGGCTAGATCAACTCAGCTCGTTAGAGTCTCCTACATTTCCTTACGGGTATTACAAACTTCGTGGCAAGTAAATATACCTTGTGCAGGGTATAATAAATGAAAAAATTATACAATAAATAATAAAAATGTAAATTGCCTCCCTCGGCAATCGCTGAAAATTCGCTGATGTCGCCAATTGTGCGCGCGAACCTCACGCCCCGCAATCGCCGAAATAAATGCGATTACTTCACCAAATCTCGATTATTTTCCATTTTACTCCCGTTGTTGTTACTTCCTGCATATTTGCGCTGCGCTCTGCCCCTACTTAATCCCACCCAAGGGAGTCTTATGATTAATTGTATTCTCCAGCTGTTGGGTCGCGGCTGTTTACCACAGCAGTTTCTTCATCCCAGCGCGAGGTAAATGTACTCGAAATTCATTCGAAAGCACTTTTGCAATCAATAATACATACATATGTATGTATTAATAAAAATCGGTATATAATATATGTGTATATGTATATTTGCACTATATAGTGCCGTCCACTTCATTCGCGGCGCTGAACGCGTCAACTTGAAAGCTTCTTAGTTTTCTCGCCGTTCTTCAACAGAAATCTCAGTCTCAATGGTTTATTCACTTCACGTCGATTGCCATACTTACAAACACATGTATTCAGCGTTACATACCATACATATTTATATACAGATCTACATGCATATATAGTATATAATATCGCAGCTCATTGCTTGCCATTCGAGTCCGTGTCATTATTTGCAATTACAAACAGACAAACGAACTTCCTTATTTCCGTCGCCATTTCTACTTCATTTCTGCTCCACACTCCACAATCTCAACCCTCCTCATGCTCACACACACACACACGTATGCTCACTGCGCTTTAGCCTGTCAAACATTTCCTTCTGTCTGCATTTTATGATCTGATTTAAAATCTCCTGCCACAATTTTCACATTTAATACCTTCGTTAAGTTGATATCACACCGTTCCAGACCGCCGTTGCTGCTGTATGACTGACTCGGTTTGTTTTGTTGTTGTTACTGTTCTTTTGGTTGTTGTTCTGGCCACTCTAGTGCCGCTTCAGTCATTGACAGCGCCGACTGTGCGGCTTCATTATCCTTTCAGCTTAGCAAATTTGTAAATAGACTCTGAGCTAGGATGCGGAGAGCTAAATATTAACTTAATAAAGAGTTTCCTTGTCATCAAATATGGTTTGCAGTTGTGTCGATTTTTCATACTACTATTACAAGAAACTATTATACTTTGTGCAGCATATTGCGAGAGCAAAGTAATTTAATTAGAGACAACTTATGGAATTTTAAGTTTTATGTGATACTGTACGCTAAAATATAGAATTTTCATTGTTTTTATCTCTTTTATATATGTATGTAGATGGATTGAAAGTATCGATTGCAATCGATATGCTAAAATATCGATTATATTTATTTACCTATTGATATTTTAAACTAATACCTCCAATATGGAGAAATTTAAAAATCGATAAATTAGATTACTGATTAACAAAAATATCGATAAGTTACAATATCGCTCTATTGTAGTAACAGTACATTCAAATATCGATTTTTAAGCGGAAATAAATTTGATATGTTAACTTGCTTTTTCATCTTTTATATATGTAGGTGAGTAAAAATATCGATATATTTAGAAATCGATATGTTCAAATATCGATACATTTCTGTATCGATTTTTTAAAACGAGCTTATTAAAATTTTGATGTTGATGTTTTAAATTTTGTATTATTATATTTATTAAAAAATATCGATAAATTCAAATATGCATATATTCAACTATCGATAAATATAAACAATATTTTTCTAAATAACGGCAATTAAAACAACGCGTTTTGAGCAAGTAATTAATATACAGATATGAAGGTATAGTATTTATGAACTCGAAAATTCTATGCACACCCGGAAGTTATTTGCGAATATTTGACTAGATATGTACATATATTGCATTTAAAGTTTGTTTTAAGCATGCCTTAGTTCTTACTTGCTTATATTTGTAAATAAAAAATATTGATATTTCATAAAATCGGTTTGTTCAAATATCGATTTTTTTAGAACGAGTTGAATGTAATTTCGATGAATTGAAACATTGATATATCAAAATTTGTATGCATTTAAATATCGACAAATTAAAATGTTGTTCAATTCATATATCGATAATTATATATAAATATCGATAATTACTTTAAGTAAATTAAACGAATTCATATTTTCATCATTTCAGTTATTGATAATTTAAAGAATCGATTACTTTAAGTATAAATATGAACAAAAATCGATTTTTTGCAAATAATCAATATCCATTATATGGATATATTCCAGAACTTGAAATTACTATTGGGAATTTATTTAACGCTATTTTCTAATTCGACATTTTATTAAGTTTCTATTTGTCTAATTTAGCACCAGAAGATTACCGAAATTCAACAATTCTTTTAAACTTTGAAATTCAAAGTACAAAATTTTTAATTATCTGACGATTCTATGAACTGAACTTGTATTCGAAATACTATATATGCTTATCTTAGATATGAGTTACTTAATATATCGAAATTTTTGCTTAATTACTGAAAAGTTATTGTCAGTATTGAATTTTATGGAATTCATTATTTTTGATGTCTCGCCGAGATAAATTTAGAAGCAAAAAATTATCGATATTCGATAAATATCGATATTAGATAATTAATAATTAATAATAAATATCGATATTCAATAATTTTTTCAAAACGTACGCAACGCGATATTTTCAGTGTTGTATAAGCTGCATTTATGCATAAAAAATTACTACTGTCGGCAAAATTTCCAAAAAGAATTTTATGTCGATATTTATTAACAAATGTTTTACTTGCATGCAATTCGACAATTCTACAACTTTTATGCATCACAAAAGTATACAATTTCGATATTTGTTTGGCAAATACGTATATCCTAGCTATGTCGATGTCGAAATGATATGTCGAATTTTGAAAAATCGATAACAGATAATTAATCGAATTTGATAATTAGTCGAATATCCTAAGGAAGCTCATTGCCTAGGGTCCTAGGCAGTTTCGAGTTACTAAAATATGGATTTATAGTCATTAGAATGGTATATAAATGGCCACGTATGTATATGACTGAAAATATTTCGAAGAAACGTTGTGGCCAGTTCGAAAAAATTTAAATGGATTGGTATTAAAAAAATAAGTATTGCACTTTAATATGTGCAACTGACGAATTGTGAAATCAAACAGCTGAAAATATTCATTCAAGAAAGTTGCCACCTTTTTTTCATACTCTCGCAACAATGTTGCTAAGGAGAGTATTATAGTTTTGTTCACATAACGGTTGTTTGTAAGTCCTAAAACTAAAAGAGTCAGATATAGGGTTATATATACCAAAGTGATCAGGGTGACGAGTAGAGTCGAAATCCGGATGTCTGTCTGTCCGTCCGTCCGTCTGTCCGTCCGTCCGTCCGTCCGTGCAAGCTGTAACTTGAGTAAAAATTGAGATATCATGATGAAACTTGGTACACGTATTTCTTGGCTGCATAAGAAGGTTAAGTTCGAAGATGGGCAAAATCGGCCCACTGCAACGCCCACAAAATGGCGGAAGCCGAAAACCTATAAAGTGTCTTAACTAAGCCATAAATAAAGATAATAAAGTGAAATTTGGATCGCATTAGGGAGGGGCATATTTGGACGTAATTTTTTTGGAAAAGTGGGCGTGGCCCCGCCCCCTACTAAGTTTTTTGTACGTATCTCGGAAACTACTATAGCTATGTCAACCAAACTCTCTCAGGCATTTCCATATTTAGTTCAAAAATGGAAGAAATCGGATAATAACCACGCCCACCTCCCATACAAAGGTTATGTTGAAAATCACTAAAAGTGCGTTAACGGACTAACAAAAAAACGTCAGAAACACTAAATTTTACGGAAGAAATTGCAGAAGGAAGCTGCACCCAGGCTTTTTCTAAAAATTGAAAATGGGCGTGGCCATTTATCCATCAATGAAATTCGGTATATAATATTTTCTTAACACCCTGATGACATGTACGAAATATAGGTGAAATCGGTTCACAACCACGCCTTCTTCCAATATAACGCTATTTTGAATTCCATCTGATGCCTTCTCTGTATAATATACATATACATTTGGAACCAATGATGATAGCGGAATAAAACTTTACAAAAATACGTTATTTGAAAAATATGTAAATGACGTACAATGAAATCTCGATTATCACTTAATAATGCGAGTATAAAATATTCATTGAACCAGCGAACTTAGCCACCTTTTGTTAATATATATTTTTTTTTCAATAAATGAATTTGATGTTAAACTAAAGGGGTTTAAGAAGGCTTCAAGTTTACATGTTATGAAAAGAGTTGCCACCTGTTTAATTTTGTATTCAGTCAACTGCAATTAAAGGAAATATTACAGTGTAGAACTCGTTTCTCTCAATATAACGGTCTAAGAAAATAATCGTGATGTTAATGAGAAAGTTGTCTGAGTGAGAAAATGTTTTGTCACAAATTGACGATATTTGTCAAATATTTTTCAAATTTATTTAGTATTTCTTCAAAAAAAATATTTGAGGAATCTTAGAAATAATACTGAGGGATCAGTTTTGATCTACAAATAAGATACAATGCTGACGAAACGCGGGTTTATGAATATGACTATGCAACGGTGCAACAATCTAGCGAATGGCGCTCCGAAAAATGAACCGAACCCGAAAAATCCAAAATCCGCTGAAAACACTGGAGGGCAACTCAACCAAGACTTATAACGAGTGCACGAAAAATTAGTTTAAATGTTGGTTTGAGACTTTTTTGAAAGCGATAATAAAGACTTATATTAACATTTGTGAAAATATGTTTTTTTTTTTTTGTCAGCCCGGGTCATTTTTGATCAGAAGGCATTACAAATATGTAAATGTGACGTTTGAGGAAATAACGGCGAACTTGCTATGACACATCTACAAACCGAACAACAGCAGGAAAATAACTGTGAAACAAAACCGAAATAACAATAAATAACGGCAAATGAAGTCCGCAAAAATGCACGAGTTATGCAAATAAACCGCACTCTAGTTATGCGCCAAAAAAACACTGGTAAACCACCAGGCAGCAGACGATTGATGACATTTCCTCACTAGGCCACATACAAAACAACAACACATATGTGCATGGTATATACTTTAATATGCACATATTTCACGCCAGCAACCGACATGCAGTTGTCAACAGCATTCAATATAATTTGCATTTGATCATCATTAATCAAGCTCAAGCAGCCAGCAATGGATCCATCGGCCGCACCAAAGCGAACCGCACGGCGAACTAATCAGCAAGTAATCATTCAACACGCTACAACAACAACCGCACAGAGATTAAACGGTATACAATAGTTTTTCGCAGTTTAGCGATTTATCTGCTTCATTGTTGTTGTTGTTGCTGTTGTAGCGGTCTTCCGCAACTTTCATGGTTTCTCACAACTTCACCGCAGAAACAGGCAAAATGTAGAATTGGAGGTGTTTAAAGGGAATTGGGAAAGATGAATGGATGGTAGGAAAAGGTGAGTTAAAATAAAGTGCCGTTGTTGACTGTTGGCGCCTTTGGACGACACATTTCTTGCGGTTTGACCACAAGCGGCTAATATGGGGCATTAAAGTTGATTGCTTGTTGTTGTAGTTGTTGTGTTGTAAAACTTTGTAAGCAATTGTTGGTTGGTTTGTTGTTGTTATTGGTTTTGGTTGTTGTTATTCTTATTTTTGTTGTTGTTGTTATTATTATATTTTTTGTTGTTGCTTGTTATTATTATTATTATTTTTTGTTGTTGTTGTTATTATTTAAGTTTTTGTTGTTAGTTTTGACGTTATTGTTATTAAAGGCTTTGTTGTTGTTGCTTTTGTTGTTGTTGTTATTATTTCAGTTTTTATTGTTATTGTTATTAAAGGTTTTGTTGTTTTTGTTATTGCTGCTATTGTTTTTGTTATTTCATTTATTTTTGTTATCGCATAGAATGTTGTTGTTGTGTTGTTGTTCCTACTTTTGTTGTTGTTCCTACTTTTGTTGTTGTAATTGCTTTTGTTGTTGTTAATACTTTTATACTTGTTATTGCTTTTATCATGCCATTGTTTTTCTTGTTATTATTGCTTTTGTGGTTGCTTTTCGTCTTGTTGTTGCTATTGCTGTTTTATTTGGCGTTGGCGTTGGCGTCATGTAAAACAACAATCAATCTCTCATTCTAAATTTGGCTTTGTGAAATTGCGGTTTTACGCCTAAAATAATTACCGCCGCTTCCTACTCAATCTCGGGTTATCTCTATATAAGCTATATAAGTATGTATATGTACAATACAACAACAAATATATTCCAAATTTCGTCCGTTCGCTCGCCTATTAAAAATTCACGAGTTTCACTTGAATTTCGTAATGCTTTTAGCTGCCGAAATTCAATCAATCAAAATGTATAAATAAACTCAGAAATCGCAATATTTCCTAGAACAATTTTTAATCAAGAAATTTCATCATAATTTGTGGAAACTAATTTATTGGTAGAGGAAAATATTTTTTTTCGACACATTTTTGGGTAAATCATTTTATATTCAAATTATATTATGCTTAGAGGATTACGGGAGCCAATGTTATTAAGGTAGGGATAACAATGAGTGCTTTTTGATAGCTCGCAACAGTAAGCTGAAAATATTTTGCGGGTAAACTATATAGTCTTAATGCTTTGGGAATAAACATATTGTTTTACTAATAAAAAAGTTCACCAGAAATACGAAAATTCTTATATTAATAGATATGTATGATAATAATATAATAATATTCACAACATCATCAGGCCTTTAGACTTCATTTTCACCTTTATCGCAGAAAACTTTAAAATATGGCATACTTCTCAAGGAGCTCAAGGAAAACAAAGAAACCTAAGTCAAGCAATTACAAAACTGTCGAAGAAATATTTTTAAGTACAAAATCTTAACTTTCTAACGCCTAATAGCGTAACTCGATCGCATTTATACAAGGCAATATATAGATTACTGAAGTCATCTATTGGACAAATAATGAAGTTCATATAACTAGAAATTATATCATACACTGCATAAAGTCAACCCAAAAGCCGAAAATTGGTAGCGTGCGGTCAAGAATCGGTCTGACGGTCTCGAGAACATATTTCCACTTCATTATGTTAAAATATTATGTTAAGATACCTGTAACTCAAACATTGATATATTTATTTGACGTAAAATGTACTTTACTAACGAAATCATTATATGATGAAACATATGGCTAATAATAGGGCCTATGGTTATTTATGGACCGATTTCACACATTTCCGGATCAAACTATGCTACATTGTAAATTATACATTAATTTTATTATGTTGAAGGAATATTCTATTCTAGTGGAATGAATTTCTAGTAGTTTTTGAAGTGTCGTCCGAAGAAGCAATTAATATTTTTACTATCCATTTTTCTAGCCCTTGTTTACCAATATTACGGGAAAAAATCATTAAATAAAAAAAGTTAAAAATTTCAAATATTAGCAGCGCATAAAGTGGGGGTCTCAAAACCAAACCATACCCACGACTTCAACCCTCCTAACAATCTGAAACCAAAAAATAAACACATTATTAATCTAGAATAATGTCGAATCTAGAACTACGGAAATGTTTAAAGTTTTGTTCAAGAAATGGCGACTGCCCGAAAAAATACAATTTTTACCTCTTTAAACAGTAAATGAAATTTAGGGATAGTTACCATAGACAAGCCTTTAAGGAAGACTATCCAAAATTTCAGATAAATCGGGTTAGTATAATAGAACCTGAGAAATCGTGGTTGTCATTTCGAAAAAGATAGTTTCGAGAAAAGCTTGTTTAAAGTTTCGCGAACTGCTGAAACTAGTTTGGATCGGCATCCAAAAATTACTTTATTTTCGAAAATAATTTGAATTTCGAAAAATCGTCATGAAGACTTATTCTTGAATAGTTAAACTTAGAAAATATAAAAATAAATATAGTCGACTTTTTTATTTTTAGAATACCACGTTAAGCTTTATTACATTATTCCAATACATACGAAATAAACTGTAACGGGATTTCCAAAAATTTTATATTAGGTATATGAGTGCTATAGAAAGTACTGAACTTATTTTTGGCACCACAAGGTCTTTTTTGTTATCTGAGATTCCTTGTTAAACATACTTAACAAATTTATCCAGTTTGAAATTTCTATATTATGTATTTGATCCCGTATAAAGTATTCAGTCGATTGTATCCATTTTTGACGTCAAAATATATAATATAATTACTAGAAAAAACACGACCTTGAGTTTCATCAAGAATTCTCACTGATATACGTCAAACTCATAAACCCATGTGTAATCGGCAGTCTATGAATATGGGGTTGGAATTCGTTTTATCGGGACGAGTCAAGCAAGAACGCGTTTCATACCAAAAACAACCACTAAAATCATTCGAAAGGACTCGCGAGCGATGCCGAGCTCTCTTGTCATCTCTCTAACACTTGACTGACAATTTTCAAGTACTATATTCTTCACTTTTGTAATATTTTCATCAGGTGAAGAGGTCGAAGGTCCTCTAGCACAATGCATGTCTTCAACGATCTCTCGATCCATTTCGAATGTTTTGCTTTTTGATAAAACTTAATTACGGTGATTCCTTTTCCATCATTCGCAACAATTCGTCATAAGAAATTTGGTTATAAATACCAAATTTGAGACAAAATCTTCGTTCGATATTAAAAATCGGAACAGACTAACAAACTGGTTCACAGACCGCGCTCATATTTGGCATATTATTGATTTTTTAATACATACCACCTATAAAAATTCTATAAAGCCTTACTTAAAAAGCCGAATATCACGAGAAGTATTAATATAGCGATTTTGAGCTCCGACCCGGCAAATAAAATTTCCTACAAATTTGTCATGAACATTTTTTCTATAGCTTCTCTCATTTACGAGATATATACAACAAACATGCGAAATTCGTGGGAAAATCGGGTTTAGAGCCCTGTACTACATATTGCCACTCGCCGGTGTGAGTTATGACTTTGTTGCACTGGGCACTTTTGTAGAGTGAACAATTCTGAGAAATATGCGTCTAAAGTCAAAGCGATGCCATAAAACACCTCTGATCTGTAGGAATTTAAAGATAAAAAATCACGATTGTAGTGTATTTTCAATGGAAAATTTTTACGTGCCTTGGTCCAGTTCTAAATATTAACATTAAGGGCTAAAATTTTCAGGGAATTTTTTTAGGCTATTTCCAAGGAAATTTCGTGACGGGATTGAAAAAAATTAATAGTTCAAAAAAAAAACACCCTAATATATATACATATATGTATATACATATATATATATATATATATATATATATATATCAGAATACTCCCAAATATATGCATGATATATTCGATATAAAAGCAAAACCAAAAATCGATTTTTTCGAATTCACAAGTGGATAAAACTCCTGAACATAAAAACAGAAAAAAAAACAAATCTGACAGAGGAAACACACATACTTTTTAATTAACAGTCCAATTGTCCAAGCTAAATAATTTGTCCAAACTCTGATTGAGGAGCAAATCGCCGTCAGTTGCGTCATTCTCCAGAATTTGGTGGCTCCACTCAAATAGCTTTGACCAAATGCGGAGATTTCCACTTCTTTCAAGTGAACAACCAGATACTAAATAATCAAATGGCTAAAGCAGCATCACAACAACAACAATCGTCAATCGACAATGTTATACAACAAAAGTGAATTAATATTTAAGGCAACAGTGGGCAGCAACTGGTGTAAGTAAAACTAATTTACAACAACAACAACATGTAGCGCTGTCATTACCATTTACAGAAGTGCGTGTACGCAACGGCCGACACACACGCACACACAGATCTTAATAAAAATTAGTAAGAGCTCGTGTTGTTGCTGGCCGCAAAAGTGTCGCAGCTGTGCGTTTAGTGTTGCCGCATGTTGTTGTTATTGTTTTACGTACGCCCACAACCCGAATGTAGGCAGAGTACAAAGCAGCGTGTGGAAACAAATCTTGTCTTGTCTTAAAAAGCATTGAACTTCTTTCTTGGTTTCTTAATTTTGTCGTTGCTTGGCCATTTAAATGTGAGCAACAACAACTACACTCAAACATATATTGACACACAACCACACAGCTTAGTACATGCGTGTGTTTGTTTGTTGTTTGCTTTGTGCGCCGCTCGTGTCTTGGCCAAGTCTCTAAAAGATTACCGGTCATCGATTCACCATTTGTCTTTCGGTGCAACCCACATCAAATATTTGTTGTTCATTGAGGATTATAACTTTGGGCAAAAGTTTCCATTTTATTTTGCCATTTTGGTTAACCAAATGTTTTATATGTAAATATGGGTATATATGAGCGTGTGTATGTGTTTGTAAATGTTTGAAGAGCATGCTAGAGATAGGCTTGCACGACATTTAATTTTAAAAGCTTTATGTGGAGTGCATCATTTGGACTTTTGTAGAGAAAATTACGAGAAAAAATTTTGTAAAAAAAATGTAAATTTTATATTTAAATCTTTTTTATTTTTAAATTTTTATGAATATACTTTATCATAGTAAATCAGACCATTTTGCTCTCAAACACTTTTTTTTTGAAATTTTTTATTTCATTCTTGACATACATTTTCTACACCATTTCAAGATATTTTTTAAGAAAATCTTTCTTGAAAATTGGAGTCAAAATTTTCTTTAAAGTTCTCTGTAAACAACAAAAATAAGTTGTATCTGTAAACATGAATTTTTATTCGAAGTCCAGTTAGTTTAGTTCGAACATAAGTGCAATGATAGCAGAGCTACTTTAAAAAAAAATGTATAAAGCTTTTAAAAACTGTTTTTATATAATACAGGGTCCGGCACTCGAAGTGTAACCAACTTCAGACCGTTCCCGCAGCTGTCGTTGTTTATAAATTTACTGAATCACAGCTCGGAGTAATGTTCACAAGTGTACAAAAGCGTTTTGCCAAAAGTGAACGCAAAAAAAGTGATCAGCCATGGAATTCAAACGTAATAGTGTGATTGCTTTATATTTAGCTGGAAAATCACAGCCAGCAATTGTTCGTGAGCTCAAACACCTTAATGTGAATAAAGTTTTTGTTTATCGCACCATCACTCGTTACAATGATACTAGTAGCATCGCAAAACGCCATGGAGGTGGTCATCAAAAGACTGCAACGTCATGTGAGATGGTTCGGAAAGTGAAGAAGCGACTTGAGCGAAATCCACGACAAAGTGCCAATCAAATGGATAAAGAACTAAAAAAAACCCAACCGCAGCATCCGACGCATATTGAAAAATGAGCTAAAGGTCAAGCCTTACAAGTTCCAAAAGGCCCATGATCTCACACCGAAGAAGCAACAAGTAAGCCTTGAGAGAGCGAAGCAGTTGCTTCGCTTGGCCGAAAGCGGTCAAATTCCGAACATTGTGTTTTCTGACGAAAAATTTTTTCCAATTGAGCAATTCGTAAACTCTCAAAACGATAGGGTTTACTTGACCGACCGTTCATACGAGAATCTAAGTCATCGGTTGGCCACCAGGAGGCAGCACCCGCCATAAATAATGGTTTGGACCGCTGTCACCGAGATGGGCGCTCTCCAATTATTTTCATCGAGTCTGGTGTCAAAGTAAATGTGACATATTATCGGGAAAGTGTTCTGGAGGTTGCTTTGAAGCCGTGGGCAAACAAACATTTCGGTCGCAAACCATGGACGTTTCAACAAGACTCAGCACCGTCTCACAAAGCGCGAGTGAACCAAGAATGGCTAAAAAACAACGTTCCGAACTTCATTACGACCACATAATGGCTCTCGAATTCACCAGATGCGAATCCAAAGGATTATTCTCTCTGGGCCATTTAGGAGAGCAAGGTCCGAAGTAAAAAATACACCAGTCTCGAGATGCTGAAGAAAGCAATTATCCGTGAGTGGGCCAAAATACCGGCAAGTCACATTCGGCCAGCTTGCGATTCATTTTTTGACCGTCTCAAGGCCATAGTTAAGGCAAAAGGTGGTCATATCGAGCGAAAGTGACTTGGTCCTGAGTTTATGATTATTTTCACACATTTTGTATTTAAAAAAAATTAATAATTTTCCAAACCGATTTTTTGGCTTTTTTAATTGGTTACACTTCGAGTGCCGGACCCTGCAGTATCTAATCAAAAATAGAATTAAATAGAGCGAAATGAACAAAACAAGGAAACGAATTAACTTCCGAGCATTTGTCCATCTGACCGACCAAGGAATAAATTTTGTAACTACTAAACTTATGTAAGATAAATAGACTGATAATACGTGAGACCACGTAATCCTAAGTACGGATCAAAAATACTGTCTTAAAACTACAAAAGCGCCTAACCGGAACGCACATGAATCCGGGGCCAGTAAGAGACTGGCAAGTAGGCAGCATTCCATAAAATTGCTTGCTTATGTTTCATGTCACTACAATGTAGTGAATAGGAAACAATTTTGAAACTTCGGTCATATAAGCCAATAGGACCCAGCTTAAGTCGTATTCAGTTAGAACCCAAAATCGAATGTCAATCTTATACTTGCTTAATCTAAGGATTTCCCATAGTCACTTTTCATATCTCCTTAATGAAGATTCTCTCCTGGTTTTCCAGTTGCTCGCTTTTTCTCAAGAACAACATAATCTAAGATAAGTACATTATCTACTATACTCATTCGGAAAACATTTATTGACCACGCACCTACGAAAGAACCCAAAATGAGTCCAATAGAGAAGACAACGGGAAGGCGAAGGATCCTAAAATAGATAATAAGAGTCAATTTATTACATAAAGAAAGCTCTTGGTAGTATACATTTGCTGTAACCCCATCATTCAGTACAAACACTCAGAGCAATGTTAGAAGCAATTTTAATATTTATGTGTTCCAGTCTACTTTGAATGAAGAAAGAAAATCACGGAATATAACAGTTATGGCATTCAATGGCTGATTACAATAATCATTGTTCAACAGTATTCAGCTGTGGAAATTATCAAAGATATCGTGTAATCTAATCTCTGAATCAATGTGTATACCCTGAATAGGATACAATGTTTTAACAAACAGAAGAAAACCTCAACAATCCTATAAAGTACGAGTATGTATATGAATTTTCAACGTGAAGAGCTGAGTCGATTTAGCTCTGTCTGTCTCTTGGGCTTTGGGATACAGCCATGTGGAAAAGTTCACCCTAGTGAGGTACGATTTCTGAGCGCCATTCACTTGGGAGTGGCCAAAAACGATTTTTTTACCTAAGGCTCAACCAGTTCAAGACTGCCGGCCCTAGACCAAATATCCTCTGGGCAGCCAAAAAAACATCCGTTTGAAGGCCATCTAAAGTGAGAGGGCGAAACTTCCCTCCATGAGGTTGTGCGCTGGGTTTGGGACCTGCCACAAAACGGCCTCGAATGAAAGACCCTCCTTTTTATAAAGACCACCTCAAACGTATTAAGGATCAGGATTTGAGAGCATGTACCTGGAATGTCCGGTTCTCAATTGGAAAGGTGCCGTTTTAACTATGCCCGTCTTTTTGTCGAGGTTTCAGACATGGCGATTACCTATCGTGCGACTTCTTCAATCTACCTCTAGAGAAAATAATTCGAGCTGCAGATCTGCATCCAGAAAGTACAATCTCCTATAGGAGTGTACAGCTGGTGGTATACGCCGATGACATCGATATCAATGGCCATAAAAAACGCGCTTTTAGTTCTGCTTTCTCCAGGTTGGACAAAGAAGAGAAGCAAATGGGACTGGTAGTGAACGAGGGCAAGACGAAATGTCTGCTGTCATCAAACAAACAGTTGTCACAGTTGCGACTTGGCTCCCACGTCACTGTTGACAGTCATAACTTCGACGTCGTAGATAATTTCGTCTATTTTAGAAGTAGTATTACATATAACACCAACAACAATGTCAGAATAAAAATGCAACAAATAATAATGCTTGCCAACAGGTGCAAGTTTGGAAGTAAAGTCTTTTCTCGACGTACAAAGACTAAACTCTCTAAATTACTCGTCATCTCCGTCCTGCTATATGTCACAGAGGCATGGACGTTGACAACAAATGATGAATCGGTGTTGCAAGTTATAGTCCTTTGCGCATTGGCAACGCAAATACCGCAGCCGATTGAACGAGGAGCTGTGCGAGATATACGACGATATTGACATAGTTCGGCGAATTAAGAGACGGCGGCTGTGCTTCCTAGGTCATGTCGTCCGAATGGATGTGAGCACTCCAGCTCAGGAGTATCGACGCAGTTGCCGCCATATAGGCTCCATAGAGCCAACGTTAACAGTCTTTCCTTGTTTTGCATTCACTTTGGCTTTAATTTCCGAGCAAACATTAATTTAAGACAACAGCTCTAATTTGTTATCTCATTTCAATTGAATCCGCACGCTAACAACTCACCAACACATCGTCTCTTTAAATATTTAAATATTTTCAGGGGTCAATGTACGCGTAGAATTGAAAAGGACGGCAAACATATGAATCCGCTTAATGTGTCCTTTGTGTGAATTGAAAAGTGGATACCACGAACCTTTATTTAGTTTTTACCTACACATTTGAAACAATTTGAACTCTCAACCCGAGCCAACGCGACTCTATGTTCGTCAGCTGCGTCCTGCAATCCTATTTAGCACTACAAATACGCCGCACAACAACAACAGCAACACGGTACAATTTGCTACATTTGAGTTGACAAAATTGCAAAGACGCACAATCAGTGCGCATTCGATAGGCAAATGACTCAAACCAATCTGACACTAATGGCATTCGCCCACCAGCCAAGTAAACAAGCGCTAACCGGCGGAGTTGGTGGAAAAAGGAGGCAGGTGGAGGCAGAGCGGGAGATGCAGAGGACGCAGTTCAGCCGAAAAGCACATGTGTATTCCAACTGTATATATGTACAGGGCCTAGAACATATGCCCACACATACATATATACATACAGACTTCTATACTTCTATGCATAAGTATGTGTAGGAGATACTTAAAATAAAACCCAAATTAGTGAGACACAAGTGAAAAGTTGAATGGAATTTTTGAAGCACAGATTAATGACCTCGCCATGAAATTAGTGTTTGGTTAAGTGTGCCTCACTTCATGCATACATACATATATCTAGCGCCGCGTCGCTGCTGATAAACCGGAAGGCAAATACTCAAAAAAAACTAAAAATGGTGGGCTTACGCATACTTATACACTTATGACAGCAGATGTATCAACTTTGTAATTGTTGTTGGAGGGATAGTGGCGTACGAACTTATACTTTTTGAAGTGCGGACTGCAAATAACGGTTATTTTAATAACTAAAGTTAAATTAATAATTATCACTAAGGGTCCTTATACCAGCAAGTGGTAATTGCTGTGCAGGGAATATGAGCTCAAAACCCATTATTAAAGCATGTGTGTGTTGCAAAACGACTTTTTGGAAAGTTGGAGGGAAGAAAGTTTTGTAAATTTTAGCTGCCTTCGATTTGGAAAAATTTGTAGAGTAGCAAAACGAAGAAGCAGCTGGTGTAAGCTAAAGAGACTGGCATATATCATAAATTTTATACAAATATTGGAATACAAACTGGCGGCTACTGGGCCAGTCCACGATACGAGATCTGCTATATAAATTCTGGCCTAGGGCAACACTAAGTGTTGCCAGGTGCAATCTGACATTTCCATTGGAAAGTTTGACATTTTTTAGCATAACATCACTAGAACTGGGGAATTGTTTTATTTACGATATCAAAATTTATCTCGGCCAGAAAAATGGAATTAACTCGTGAACATTTTCGTCGATCATATTTCACAACTTTCGACGTAGATTATCACAACAAAAGTGCAACTAAAGATGAAACCATCCTATAGCACTGTGAAAAACTGGTAAAACGAATTAATCGCGGCCGACGTTCTCAAAGACGAATTCCGTGAAGGTCGTCCAAAAACAGCCGTTGTGCCAGAAAGTTCGCCGACGTGAACTGATAAAATGCAATTCAGGAGGCATGAAAAAGCATACATTGATATTGCATGAACACCTGGCCGTAAAAAAGGTTTGTTCTCGTTGGATCCCGCACAATTTGACAATCGCTCAAAAAAAGGCTCGTTGGATTGGTGTAAAGAAATGCTGAAAACATACGATCGCGGTGCTTCAAAAGACGTTTATAAGATCGTCACAGGTGACGAATCATGGATCTCTGCGTATGAGCCCGAAACAAAACAGCAATCGACAAAAAAAATTAAAAAAGAGAAAACCATTTACGTTGATAAATATGCCTATTTACATTATTAGGCCAGAAATATACATAGCAACTAAACATTTAATGATTATAAGTTCAGATAAGTTCCTTTATGTAAAACGCAATTTTTCGAATAATTGTTTAATTTCAGAGACTGAATAGACTAACTTCTTTTTGCTAACTAATTAGTTGTAAAAAAATAATTTTTAAATCATAAACTGAATAGACTAACTTCTTAAGACTTGGATATTATATGGCACACGGTGAACCAAGTAGAAGTACTTTTTCAATAGCATTTTTTTGACAGATCTCGCGTAAGTCTTGTCAAGCTGTCACGGTATTTTTCTTCAGTATAGTTTGGCATTTCAACATGGAAAGACTTACGGCTGACCAACGATTGCAAATCGTTCAGCTTAATTACAAAAATTCCTGTATTTGGGCGCATTTTACGTCGAAATCTTAAATTGAGAGCGTAGAAACTACAGCTTGTGCAAGAACTGAAGCCACTCGACATTTCCGAGCGACATCGCTTCGCTCAATGAGTTCTTGAAAAGTTCCAAGAAGATCCGACGTTTTCGAACCAAATTTAGTTAAACGATGAGACCCATTTTTGGCACAAAGGGTACATAAACAAGCAAAATTGCCGCATTTGTGACGAAGAGCCACCTGAAGTGATTCAAGAGCTGCCATTTTCCACACAGCGCATCAATCAATGGACTAATTGAGAGAACACTTCGGTGAGCAGGTAATTTCAAGTCTTTGGCCAGTCGATTGGACACCAAAATCGTGTGACACCACACCATTAGACTTTCTTATGTGGGGATATGTGTGAAGTCTTAAGTCTTTGCGGACAATCTTGCTTCGACTCAGGCCTCGGAGCATTGGCTAAAGAGCTCAAAACTTCAACTACAGAACAAAAACTCAAGAATATCTCCCAAATATTGACGAATAATCAGCGATAAAGTACCTTGGTGAGACGCGAGACTCAGCTACAAAGCCCACATTGAAAAAGTGTGCGAAAAAGTTGCCCGTGTAAATGCGGTCTTATCTAGAATCATGGAGGACCAAAAAAAACAGCAAAGCACTTTTGACCATGGATAACCAATCAGTTTTAAAGTATGCCGCACCTTCCGGCTAAGCGCAATTAGAACTATTAGCGCATTCCGCACGAAGCCGCTAGCATTATATCTGGTATAATGCCACCAGACATAATGGCTCGAGAAAAGTAAAGAGAAAAGACAAGTCAGCAGGGTGGAATGGCAAAATCATTGGGACACAGACGCACCGATTAATCGGAAATGTAAAAGCATGAGTGGAACGAAAGCACGACGAGATAGACGTTTACATGAAATAGTTTCTATCAAGACAAGGATGTTTCAGACTGTAACTGCATAGGTACGGTCATGACAATGGAGTTACTTGCTCTTTCTATGTTAGCAGTAGCGAAAATGCGGAGCATTTATTTTTCTACTGCCCGAGATTTACAACAGAGCGGCAGGATCTGGAGATGGAATTGGCTGGCCGGATAACACCTGATAATGTAGTGCCTAATATGCTGCAATCGAGACAAGTATGTTATGCCATGGAGAGGACGACAGCTCTACAAGAGCTGAGAGGAGCCGAACAACAAAGAAGCAGTGAAGCTAGAGCCGCGAATAACGAGCTAATGACGTGAGCCAATAGGCTAAGTTGGTACTGCGGTACTGCAGGGCCTTTCCACAAAGCTACAGGTGACGGAGTTAAGGGTTTAGTATGTAGTCCAATATAGTAAGATAATACTGATTAGGCGTGGTAACGAATGGGGTGTACCTTTAGCGAGCACTACGAATCGTGCATACTGCATACTACTAAGTATCAGTATCTAAGGAAGATTCCCCTTTTGAAAACAAACAAAGGCCTCAGAGCAAAACATCACGCATGTGATTCGCCTGCTACCAGTCGAAATGCTCGAACGAGTCAGTGAAAATTGAACTCAACGGATGTACCATGTGAGACGTACATAGGTGCGGTCAACATTTGAAAGAGATAATCTTCAAAAACTAACTGCCAAAGAATGTGCTTTCGAACGATAATAAAAAGTTCGCATTAAATGTGAAGTTTCTGTGTTTTTTTCCTTAAAAAAGGGGGCAACCTCGAAATGGATCACTATTTACTTTATATAAAAGACTTTTGATTCCTCATAATTGCATAGTTTCCTTTCTGAGATTCTTTTAGCAAAACAAGTTGCAGTCAGTATGGTGGCGTCTTCAAAATCTTTTGCATTAAAGGAAACCTTTTAAAACTTCATAAAATTTGTTTAGTGCATGAATTTCCGGTCTTCGAGAAGTTTTTAGATTTTTTCAAGTGACTAATTGTCTTTTCCAGAAAAATCAGCAATAATGATAAATTTTGCTACATAAAACTTTCAACCTCAAGCCAGCTAGCTCAATTTTAACAACTTTTGGCATTAAATAATTAATAATTACTTACATACACATAAATTTACTTAATTCTACAGTAATAATTCAAATTCACATTAAGTGTGTGCAAGCGCCACGGTGCGCACTGGGTCAATAACCAATTGCTGGCGTCAACACTTTTGTGAAGTAGTGTCAATGTATGCACAACCGGAGGCAAATATGCGGTGCGAGTCTAAGTTACAGTTAGAGTAGGTGGCTGCCTGCAATTTCTTAAGTGCAAGCCAAACTTAAGGAGAGCGAGAAAACACAGGCGCACACACACACACTCATACATACAAATTTAGATTATGAATATATACATATATATATATATATATACATAGCTCCAGCTAAGCAAAAACGTTTTGGAAAGTCTCTTCAGAAATAAGTATAAGAGATTATTAAAACACCAGCTGGCACAAGTACCTTGTATGTATGTGTGTAAGCGCATATTTATATATATACATATATATGTGTATGTGAGTATGCTTAGTAGTCAGGATATTGAAATAGCTGCAACGGCACTTCATAATTACCGCATGTGACACAGTTTTCTCATAGTAAAAATAACAAGGCACACACACACACACATACATGCATGTGAAGCAGTAAACACACATACACAGCAAGTTCTAATATTAACACCGCAGTCGCGTGAATAAACGCACTCAGCCAAGGTATGCATTTATTAAACGCATGTGTGTGAGTGTGTGCATGTATTTAAGTGTATGTGTGCATGTATTTCAGTGTATGTGTGTTTGTGTTTGTATCTGCATGCACTTGCTTGCGTGTTGGTGCTGCATTCAGCAGCGATTTCCTTGGAGAATGCTTTGTATCAACACACAAATATTCACACTCACACTCACACACACACACACATGTACATGCAATGTGAAGCAAAAATGTTTGTATGTGCAAAATGTAAGGAGCTACGTACGTGCCGGAAGCGCAAATTCCACTTCCTTAAAATCGCTTGCAGTGAGCTGTACTCCTGTCCGGCTCTCCAAGTGCTTGTAGTTGCTTTTTATTCAATTTTTTTGTTTGCTTATTATTTTTTTTGTTTTTGTTGTACACTTTTCACTTTTACTGCTGCTTGGCTGCTATGGCGATGCCTTTGCGCTTATTCTTTAATTAACTTTATTTTAACGATTTTTTGTAATTCTTTTAATTTTGGCAAATTTTTTGTTGTAATTGTATTAATTTCTGGCAATCATTATTTTTTTCCTTCTTTAGCACACACACATACGCGGCGAACACGAGTGTAATTACACACACTCACTTATATACATACATATAATATATATCGATAAATATGTACATTGATATATAACACTTGAACTCACTCCACAATTGGCTCAGTATATTCCCACTAAATAAAAATAAGATTTTGACATGTTTGATTGATATGCGCAAGAAATAAAAAACCAAAATAAATAAAAACAAAACAAAAACCAAAAAAAAAATTACGAAAAAACCGTAAAAATTATGCACGAGTGGTGTCGATTGAATTACAGTTGCTATTGCATATGTATGTATATGTACATATGCATGTATGTATGTATGTGTAAGAGCACTTTATGCTTCTGACTTTTGAGTTTTTATATATATGAATATATATGTATATATATACATATATATATACTTATGTACGTGTATATATTCAAAAACACACACATACGCATTTTTTCATGGTAACGTATTCGTACGGCACAAACGAAGCAGGAAAAATCTAACGAATGTCGAATGTAGCAATGATATGATTTTAGTTTAGAATTTGTCTTATGAATTTTTTATTTTTTTAAATAAGTTATTTTTGGAGCATTTGGTTTTTATTGGTAATATAATTACCATTATTTATTTTATTTTATGTTATGCTATAAGATTATTTTATTGCATGTTAATTTAACTTAATTTAATTATACTTTAATTAATTTAATTTAAATTTTTTAAATAAATTAAGCTTAAAATTATTAATTTAATTAAACAAAAATCTGAATTGAAAAAATTAAGTATATTAAAATTTAATTCAAAAAATTTTATTTAAAATTATTAATTTAATTAAATTTTTTATTGAAACAATAAATTATATTAAAATTTAATTAAAGAAATTAAGTTTATAATTATTAATTTAATTAAGCTAAATTTATAATTGAAACAATTAATTACACTAAATTTTAATTAATTTAATTAAATGATCAAATTTAAGTAATAATATTACTTAACACATAATTAAAATAAAAACTTTCAAATGAACTAAATAAAATAAAGTGCTATTAAAATAAATTTAATAATTTTAGTATAATTTCATTATTATTATAATTAGTTAAACTTTCATCATTCAGTCATTTTATGTTTTGTTATGCTGCGTAATTTTAAAATTTTAAGTTAATTAAATTTAATTTACCTAATTAACTAATTAACCTAATTTAAATAATTAATTAAATACATTTCACTTAATTTAACTAATTATTATACATAATTAGATATAATTAGTATATTTAGTTAATTTAATTAAGCAATCAAATTTTAATTATTATTTAATTTATAATATTAAATTTAATGAAAATAAGAAGATTAATTTGAATTAATTGAAATAAAGCACAATTAAATTTTGTTAATTTATATTTAATTTTACTTTCATTAATATTAAAATTAGTTGAATTTATTCTAATTGTTAAATGTTTTTTGTTTTGTTATGTTAAGTTATTTTATTTTTTGTTATGTTACGTAATTTTAATGTTTTAAATTACTTTAATTTAATTACCTAATTAAACCTAATTTAAATAATTAATTAAATTGATTTCACTTAATTTAACTAATTATATAATTGGATTTATGAGTTAAACTTAATTTATTTCAAACAATTAAATAAATAATTTAATTACCACAAACTAATTTCAATTTAGATATTTTAATTCCATGATTCGATTTAACTAGTCAATTATTTAATTAGTTAATTTAATTTACTTCAAATGATTAAATAAATTAATATAATTGAACAAGTAAATCATTTGATTTTACTGTAGATATTGGTATTTTAATTAATATTATTTTGCAAGTATAATATTTTATTATTTTTGAATTTAATTATCATTAAATTTTAATTTTAATTGAGTTCAAAAAAGTTGTTTAATTAAAAATCAAACTTAAATTTTAATTTAATTAATATTTTTACGCCAAAGTTACCATTTTTAATAAATTAAATTTTTAAATTTCCTTAATTAATTAATTATACTGATATAATATTATTTTTTATATATTAATTATTTAAATTAATTAAGTATTTTTTTTTTTAATTTTATACCGAATAATATTAATTTTATCAAATTTATTTCGTTTAATTAATTTTAAGCTAATTCTTATTCATATGTTTCATATACACTACATTAAGACAAAAGACCACTCGGAAATTGAAACTAAATACCTTGGGTAAATGATATTTAACTATTCCAATTATGAGAGCGATCTATGAACCAGTTTGTTTACACCAGCTGCTTAAGTCGGTATATGTATGTACCTCAATAGTGCGTGGCGATTTTTACAATGGAAAAAAATATCGAACAAAGAATTTGTCTCAAACTTTGTAATTCTAACCAAATTTCGTGTGCGGAATAGTTCGAATGTTGGAAAAGGCTTACGGTGATTAAAATCCACAAGCTTGCGACTGGTACAAAGCCTTCAAAGACGGACGAGAGATGCCTCTTTCTGGACGACCTTCAACCATTTCAACTGAGGAAAATTAAAAAAAAAGTGAAGGATATGGTGCTTGCAAATCGTCAGGCAAGTGTTAGAGACTTGTAATCTCTCTAACACACCTCTCGCGAGTCCGTTCGTTTGACTTTGGTGGATATTTTGGGTAAGAAACACGTTCTTGCTCGACTCGTCCCGATAAAGCTGTTTTTTTTTTCAAAAAGAGTACCGTAAACAAGTCGCTTTTTTGACGTACCGATTGGACATGGGTTTATAAGTTTAAAGTGCAGACAAGTCAACAAACATCGGAATGGAGGGAAAAAACGAGCCGAAATAAAAAAAAATGCTCTAAAAGCAAGGTAACAACAAGGTAATGCACATTGTTTCTTTCTACATTCGTGGTTTAGTGCATCATGAATTTGTTCCGGAGGGACAAATGGTCAATAAGAAGTTCAATTTGGCCGTATTGAGGCGTTTGCGTAAGAACATTCGAAAAAATTAAATAAGTTTAACAGAAAATAATATACGCATAAAAAAATTAATAATAAAATTGTTAAATTCAGTTGAATTTATGAAATTTATTTAATTTTTTTTATTTAATAATTTTTTAATTTAATTTTTTTATTTAATATTTTTTTAATTTAATTTTTTTTACATAATATTTTTTTAATTTATTATATTTTTTTGTTTGCAACTTGTTACTTCTTATTTTAAAATTTCAGTTTATTAAATATATTGTTCCCATTTTTTGCAATATTATTTCTTTATAGTTTTTTACTATTTTTAATTATTTTAGTTTTGAATAATTTTTTATACTTTAATTATTTGTAATTTCTTCTTGGCTTATATTTTTATAATATTTTTAAAATTTTTAAATTTTTTTTTTATAAATTTGTGGGCAAATATCATTTTAATTTTTTTTTTTGATTAATTTTGTGTTTATTAAAATAAATATATTTGTTATTATATTCTTGTTTAATGTTCCAATTAATTAAATATATTTTTTAATATAATTCTTTAGAAACCTTTTATTATTTTTATAAATTTTTCCGTAAATTACATTTGAATTTTCTTCATGAATTTTATTTTGAATTTATTTTTTAGCGCATCTATTTAATATTTGTATTTATTTAGTTGCAAAAAATATTGCACGCACACACGTACACAGCGCCATAAATACAGCATTGTGTGTAAGTGCGTTGCCACAGAAGGACACTCGGGCACAAGGCCTTAAACCGCCGCCCGATTGAGCTTATTCAGCTGCGCCAACAATAAACACGAAAACAACAACAGCAACGGATAACGGTAGCTAAAACATGCGTACGTTTGTGTCGCTCGGCACTGGCATAGATGGTGCGTAAAATGTCAAATCGGCTTAGACTGGTCGCCACACCAACTTTAAGTACGCGCGCCGAGGAACGTGTTGCGTTTCGGCCGAATCACGAATTGCGAGTAAAACAAGGAAGTCAGCTTAAGCGCGGATAGGCAAAGACAGAACCGGCCACAAGCAAATGCAATGCCTTGGAAAGAGCGAAAAAAGAAAAAAAATAAAAACAAAAACAATAGTAAAAAGTCACACACGTTACTTGCCACAGCACTTTGCCCGCTCAAATCGCCAATAAATACCGTACACACGTTTTTGCGACGACTTTTCCACACACAAACGAAAAAAAAACAAAGAAAAAACAGTAACAAGCAGCAACAATTAATGGCTGCAAATCGACGTTGGCGCTGTTGCAAGCAAAACCTCAAGACAGCCAATGCATGCAACAACCAAAAAAAAAAAAACAAAGAAAACACAACAACAGCAACAAAATATTGCTGCGACACATTTCGCGCGAGCACTAAAAAATTTTCATTTCGAACGGTGTTTTTGTTGTTGCTATAACTAATCTTTGTTGTTGTTGTTGCACGAAGCAAATTTTTTGTAAAATATAGAAATTGCTTATTTCGCTCGCTGCCAATTTATTATCACCTACACTTTAGCGCACTGCAACGTTTTGCTTCATAGCCACACACAGGCACAAACACACACACACACATAACATGACTTAGCACCGCGCCACACCGCACCGCTTATAATATATCTGCGAAAATTTGCAATTTCTTTTTTTTTTTTTGGTGCGAAGGTACTTTTTTGCTCACAAATGTAAGAACAGACAAAACAAACTGTAAATGTGAAAATGTGAAATGCGCGCGCGTGCGACATACCTGTACGAAGGCGTAGTGACACCTGCGATATCCGAAATACAACTGACCGTCGAGTTGGCCGCACTGGTGCATGGCGAAGTTGTTGCGGTGATGGCTTCGCCAGTTGGCGCTGTTGACGTCACTGCCAGCGTTGGCGTCGGCGTTAATGTTGCTGGCGCTGCTGGTGAGGCTGTTAACAGTTTGGCGGCCACTGTGGCGTCGCCCGAGTCTACAGCCTCCTCTAAAGCGGCAATGGTTTCTGTTATTGTTGTTGTTGCTGCTGTGGCTTCAGCTGGCGTTATAATGATGGTGGCGTTTGTTGTTGTAGCTGTTGTTGTTGTTGCGCTGGAAACTTCCGAGAGTTCCTCGTCTGCTACGCACTTGCCAACAGACTGTTCGTTGGCAGCAGCGCTGTTGGCAACATTCTGAACAACAGCGCTGTTGGCAACATGCTCAGCAACATGTTGCGTGTGCGACTCAATGTTGCGCTCGCTGTTGGCACTTTGCGCGCCAATTTGTTCCACTATTACTGCCTTTGCCTGCATCATGTCTGTGCTAGTTGTTGTAATTGTGGTGTTTACTGTTGTTGTTGTTGCCATGGCAGGCAGCTGCAGCGTCTCTACTACAGTTGGCTGTGTATCTTGTGCTTCGGCTCTCGCGCGTGTCAACATAGCTGTTGCGCATGTCGGCGACGACGACGACAGCGGCGAGTCTGCCCGCTCTTTCCCAGCTGACACGCTTGTGCTCGTACTCAACGCTGGCACTGTTGTTGGCGCAATTGTTGCTTGCTCATTAGCGCTAGCTTTTGTTGTTGCCACGGCGCGCTCTCTCCACTTTTCGTCTTTTATTTTGTTCGCTCTTTCGGCTTTACTTGTTTTGGTTTTCGTTTCGGCACGCGACTCATGGCGGCGGCTGGGCTGTGAGTACAGCAATGTATGCTGCTGCTGTTGTTGTTGTTGTTGCTGTTGGTATTGCTCACATTCCATCTGGCAACATGTATCGCAACTTATAGTCATTGCCGGAATGGTGGCTGCTTTATGTTGTCGGCCAGACGATTCTCGGCTGCTGCTGCTGGTGGCGGCGCGTCGTTTCTTCTCTCGCCGACTGTGGTGACCGCTGCCGGTGCTGCCACCTTCCAAGGCGCCGCCACTGCCGCCTACATTTTTGTGTTGCTCACTACTGCCTGACTGTGTTGTAGTTGCCGAGGTTGCCGCATTTTCTGCATTTGCCTCGTCGCCCAGGTTCAATGCCATCGCCGAGTACCCTGTTGCTCCGGCTGCAGCAACATTTGTCACATTCGTTGCTTCAGCTTGTGCTGCTGCACTTTTGGCAGCTTCGCCGTTGGTCGTCGTCGTCTTGTTGTTGTTGTTGATTTTGCTCGTTGCGCTTTTCGTTCGTTCAGTTTTGACGCTCTCGCTGTTAGCCGCCAGCGTGTCCTTGGATTTCGTTTGTACTGTGGTCGCATTGGCCTCGTCATTCGCAGCGACCGACTGCACTGCGCCAGCATTGTCCGTGTCCAATTTAATGTCGCTGCCGCTGGCTATGTGTTCATGTGATGGCTCTTCGCCTAGCGCTGCTGCTTCTTCTTCTGCTTTATGTTGCTCCCGGTTGAATTCAGGGCTCGTTGTTGCCTGTAAGAAACGGTACTTTTTAGAGTGCGCTGTACAGTCGTGCGAATTCGCTTAAAAAAAGAGTTAAGATTGTGTAAATGGGAGTATGTGTGTAGGTATGTATATAAATGTATGGCTATGAAATTCGACCAAATTTAAAACTCGGCTCGGCAGTGGTATAGTGAAGTTTAAGATTCCAGCCTTCTTCCATATTCTAACTATAATTAGTATACTTCTCGGTAGCCGGCTATACGAGCAGAACTTAGATTCGCCGTGACCTTGAGCTGAGAATACCACATTGTATGAAGAAGGTCAGCGCCTTTCTCACATATGGGTTATCCATCACATTTCTCGCAGTATTTGCTTATGTCCATTAATTCCAGCTGGCTATCTTTGGTTCGTTAAGAAATGGTCAATCCGAATGCCCTACTAAATCCTCTTTTGAATTGTACCAGACAATTGTCTGTAATCTGATAGTCTAAGTCTGAACTTTGTATATCCGAATTTTATTCTCCGATCATAAACTATTGTTCTGCGGTAGCTTAACTCTGAAATTCAAAGCGGGGCAAACCAGTTTTGAGGCAACAACAACTTGTAAGATGGATGGTCTCAGAAATCCATTCAGTAAAAGTATCTCTCTGATCAAGTTTGTAAGATATAAAGATGACCAGTAGAGATCCGATAAATTTTTGAGGAACACTATTATATTCTACTTAACCTGCGTTTGAGTCATACGACTTCTGTTAGTATCATAAGGGGAACTCTGAAGGAAAAAGAAGGAAATTTTCGGATTATGGAAGCTCGTTAAACTCTTTTGCTGAATAATTTTAACAGAAAGGTAAATCGTCCATTTTTTAGATGATATACCTCCTAGGGATATGTGGATGTTTGAGGAAGTTTTCAGGGGGAGTCTTCTGTTGGGAGCTCTCAAACTCTTGTTTCAGACTGTCAGACCACTGTAGTGGCTCTAAAATAAAAGTGGCAGCCATTACGGTAGCAGCAGATGTACTTCTACGAAGTACGACTTATTTTAGGGTAAACCTTCTTAAGATAAGTTGAACTCTACTTTTATATTAAACTTGTGTGGGTGTCTGTTCACAGCGGAATTGTCGGAGACAGTAAAACAGATGAACCCACAAGAAAGAGCATCTTTACCTAAATCACACCAAGACGGGAACAAGCAGGTGTTCCCCTGGCTTCGTTGCCTAGGGCGCTAGATCTGTGGGCCTCACGTGAGCGAAAACCATCTGGTCTACAAGATCCATGGAACTACTAGTTCCTAGCAAGTTTCTTATGGCCGCAATGATAGGTGGTCTAACTGGATACTGTCTCATGGGAACTCAGGCGGTTGGGTTAAAAATTATTGAGGACGCTAAAGTTGCAGGAAGGAAAATGAGATGGAAACATCTAGACCCTTCCTCCACTACAGTCCAGTTTTCACCAGACTAAGGTTGACCCAACTACTTTGCCACACTTGCTACGAACTCGACGAATTGGCAGGAGTAGATAGTAGCCGACCCAATTAATTTGCCAGCCCTAGGCGTTTTGTAGATATGCGACGGTCTTTTTGATCCATATCTAGGAGTTCTGGGCAGTACAACGGACGGGCGTCGCTAGTTGTCTCTAATTATCCAAGTGGCCTCACAGAGAATCAGAATATTTACTTAACCTTACATAACCTTAGATCCTGCCCTCATATTTCTGGTCGAAAAGCTCACATAATCCTCAAAGGTGCTTGAAAATATTGAAGAGTCCTACCATTGTTGCATTAAAAAGGTCTAAAACCTCATAACAAAAGCTCCAACATTTCCGTCCTCAAGCCATTCAACTTAACAAACTATTATTAGCTTTATTGTTATTACTAAGCCGACATTGCGAAGACCTTTACAAATACTATTACACGCACAACTATTCCCAACACAAATCTGACATTGTCTCAACTCTACCCGCATTCCGTGAAAGTCTTAAATGTTACTACCAACAACTGCTAGGCAATCTTTACTTCCTCAATATGGCCGACAGTTTGTTCACCTCACGAATGTGTCTTTGTTCTAGGCATTGTTACCGTTATAGCTCACCACCTAATCTGTTTGTGCCATTGTCTTCGTCCGCGAAATATGACATTAAGCAAATTTGCTCAATTAATTGAAAAACTTTTACTTTGACTCAAGTCTGTCGAAATGCAAAACGTCTGGGCCATTGGCATTGTCAGCCGCACAGTTGACGATAAGTGGAAGAAAAAAGCAGAGGAGCTTACCTGTCTTCGCAAACTAAGAGACGGACGGCCATAGAAGCACCAGTAACTTGCTAATGATTTTGTCAGTGAGAAAGGCACAACGAGCTCAATGTTTTGTGTGAAGAATACTGTCTCTGCTGTGATTTTGAGCGCCTTACTTATCTACACACCACCCGCGCCGCTCGCAGGTGTCGTGGATGGCTGCAGGGTTTCTCAATTGAAATTCATTGTCAGTGCTGTTTGTTTGCACCATCCTTTTCTTTTCATTTTCACCCTACTCTACACCCCTTCCCTGCGGCGTTTGTTTAAGTTTGCCGACCTCGCATAGCTACAAATAATGCCTGGCATTCTTTTGATTGGTTTATTCTTGCTGCATCACTCCGCGAGCAGAGATTATGAGGGAAACTTCTAGGTAGTTTCATTGACTTTTCGTTTGTTGTTTGCTAAATATTCGTGAGTTGCCGTTTGTTTGTTTACATATTTAACGTAATCGCTAACTTGGTGGAAATGTCATTTTGTTTCTAAGATTTTTTCGGATTTCGTCTTGTCTCTCGTCCCCTAAATTTTTCGTTATAAAAGTTGCTATCATTTGGAAGGCTTTGGAATATTTTACTTCAGAAGACTTTTATAAAAGTGCTCAGTGTCGGTGCTTCTCAGAAAGGTTTTAAAAAGTTCTGTACGGAAATTGTGAAATATTCGAATTTATTGAAAGTTTTGCTATAAAACAGAGCAGCTAAACATTTTTGGAACATCTTTTCGACCTAATGTTCGTAGGTTTTGTATGGTATTCCTACTGTCTTACTGAATAAATTTCTAAAGTACATCAGAATTAGATCTCGCGGCAATTTCAAGCCGTAATATACATATTTTCGCAATAGTTTCCAAAATCTTCGTACTCTGTTACCCTATTCTAACCAGAAATATTTTTATTAGCATCGGTTTTTGTATCTGATTTCGAGGCTTTTTGTGCATAAGGACGGTAAAAATTCGACGATGAACTCGCTGTAGCGTCACTTGTGCATAAAAAATTCAAAAGCTTTCTGGAAGTGTGAAGCTAGAGTTGATAGAGAATTCAAGAACTATATAGAACCATCTATGCAGAAATCACTGTCGGCAACATATATACCTCCTGAAGATATAATCATAGGTATAACCTGCCTGGTAATCGAAGATATAGTCGACAAAGATATAAATATTATAAAAACGTGGCTATCCATAACAGAAATTGTTCTAATCGGTAGCCATAAATATTATAATAATATAGATAGATTCAGAGAAATATATGGCATCAAGCCAACTCGATAACCGATTATGCTGTAAAACTCATATAGAATAGGAAATAGACAAAGAAAGTAGGGACGGAGAGAAAGCAAATAAAAAATGCCATGAAGTGTAAGAGGCTATATTTCCTGCACTCTGTCCCGATTTGGACCGATGCCCTATAAACTGCTTAAACTTGCTCCTAAGAAACTATATTACATGTATCGATTAAAGTCGGTTGTTGGTGTTAGCGGCTTCTATGAAGCATTTACTTAAATAAAGCATTTTGAATTAGAATTGACTCAATTAGGCTTAAAATATATCCTATCCTAAGTAAATGGTTAGGAAAGAGTCTTGTGGACACAATTTTTACGTAGTTTCTTCCGGGAGGCATATACCGTCTCCGGAGGTAAGTATCTTAATCTAAGTAGAGATACTTTTTTTCAATAGCCTCTTTTTGACAGATCACGTGTGAGTCGTGTCAAACTGTCATATTAGTTTTGTTAACTATTGTTTGGGATTTCATCATAGAAAGACTTACGCCTGAACAACGTTTACAAATATTTCAACTTTTTACGACACTTCACGTGCTTAAAGAATCTATTTTGTGCGCCTCGCTCATTTTATGGTCATCATAAACGGCCTAACGAGCGTACTATTCGCAATACCATCAAGCATCTTGAATCCCAGCATACATTATTGGGTAATATTCGACCGAATAGACCACGTGGAGAGTCAATTCGAAGAAGTCTGCAGCAACTCGGACTGACGTATGGAACGACTTAGCACATTTTACGTCCAGATCTTAAATTGAAAGCATCCAAAATACAGATTGTACGAGAACTGAAGCCGCTCGACCTTCCCAAGCAACATCGCTTCGCTCTAAGGGCTCTTGAAAAGTTCCAAGTAGATTCGACGTTTCCGAGCCAAATTTTGTTCAGCGATGAGGTCTATTTCTGGCTGAATGGATATGTAAACAAACGATATTGCAGCATTTGCGACGAAGAGCAACCTGAAGAGATTCAAGTGCTGCCATTTCATCCAAACAAACAACGGTTTGGTGTGATTTGTTGGTCAGTGGAATCATCGGTCCATATTTCTTCTTCTTTCCTTAAGTCTAGTATTTCTCTAATTGTGGCGGTTCTAACTCAAAATTGTATTGACCTCAAAGCACTTTTACCATAAGATCTGATTGAACGAGTTCAATTTTATGGCTTTAAAAAGGACTACATAGCGTAGTTCAAGTGCGATCACAAACTTAAGGATCAGTCACTGTTCCTAATCTAAATTAACCTATAACCGTCAAAACTATTCCATTCCACGCCGTTGGGGAGAGTAATTATGAGTATGCTTTAACCTCAAACGCCGGTCCAAATATTCTCATTTCTTTAAACAGAGGTGTTTCTTGAATTTTGAATGGGCTTGTCAAAACCATCTCAATGTTTTTTATACATACATTTATATACATTTATGCAATTACAACCATTTCTTGAGTTCAAATCGCTTACATTCATACCTACGAGTATATGCATCCCTCAACCACAGAAACATAGATATGCAAAATCCCACACATACCAAACATACCACAGCTGCTTAGGCCTACGTGCGCACATGCACAACCGAACCGCTGTCGACAGCGCCAGGGCGACGTGCCATTGTGCTTACCTGCCTGCCAGGTTGCTGACGCTTGACTTGACTTCTGCGGCTTCAACTCATTTAATATAAATTGTTTCATTAATGAAATATACCAACAATGCAATGCAATGAAAAGTACAGCGGCAGGGCGGCGCGCTGATTATGCAACACACAAGGCATTGCGCCTACCGCACATCTCATACCGCGCGCCATGCGCCGCATAGACTAGAATACCAACAACGCCGACTTGGCGCGCGCGTCAACACGTGGAGCGCAGGACAAAGTTTTCGATGTCAAAATGCGAAGAAAAATCGAAAAAGACATGGCTTGACATGAGACTTGAGTGAAATAAATCCAGACAACGCCAACAACAACAACAAGGAAGAAGGTGGGTGGAAAGGTAGACAGCGCCACATGCGGGTTCAGCGAATAAACAAAAAGTAACTGTAAAAGAAGAAAACTTACAAAGTGGCAGAACTTTGCTTGCACAATCAACGCGCTAACAACTTGCGCTGCATAACAACGAATGCATAATACTACAATAAAAACAAAAACCGCTGCATAACAACAGCAACAAAAACAAAGTAATGCAATGAAAGTTAGGCAAGCGACTAAGTTAGGCGACTTTGAGTATGCCGCAGCTATGCGCAACCACGCAAATAAAGAAAGGCACGTTGAAGTCGAGTGCAAACATGTGCGGCGGCGCCTGTAGGTATGCTAAGATTTGCGTTTAAGTGAAATTTTGCTAAGCATTGCGGCGCAGCGGGTTTGTAGCAAAAGAGCAAATGCAAGAAGCATGTCTAAGCGTGCACAAACGCACACGCTCATATATAAAAATATACACATACAACACACACATATATACAAAGGCAGACTCTGCATTACTCACCTTGCCGCGTCGCTCACTGCCGCTACTGACTGCCGCGGACGCCGCTGCTGTTGCTTTTTGGCGGCGCAGCAAGCTGCTCGACACCGTGCCACCGGAGTCCTCGCTGCGCGCATCATAAAAGACATCATCATCATCTGTGGCATGTGCGTTGTTGCACATTTCCAGTTGCTTGACTGCCTCTGCGGCATGCTTGCTATTGCAATTTGCATTGTTCAGCTTGTCATGTGTGCGCTCTTGAAGATGTGAGTGTTGTTGTTGTTGCTGCTGCTGTTTCGTTGCGGCATGTGGCAGGCAATTAGCACCTGCCACAGCCACCGCAGCAACCACAGATGATTTTGCGGCGGCCAGCAATGCAACAGCTGGGCGCTCACATAAATCCTGACGCAAAGAGCTGTCAGCATTTTTTATTGCTGTTGTTGCTGCTGTTGCTGGCAGTCTTAACTTTGTCGCCTTGGCTGTGTCGTGTTTGCCACTTCTGGTCGGACTTAACTGCGCGTCCTTAGTTGTTTGCAGTGACAGCTGGCGCTGGGCATCTTTTTCTTTTTCCCTTTTCGACTGACTTTCGGCTGCTTCGCCATCTGCTTTGGCATGCTTCTTCTTGCGTCTTTCAGCAGAGCACTTTTTCAACTCAATCTCATCCAGTTGCTTTGGCTGCTGCGCGTTCTCAATGTTCACCTTCAATTCCTGCAGATCTGAGTAGGTGGCTGGCGATGGCGGCGGTGGCGCCGGTATGTCCTTGCTACGGCGCGTCGCGGACAGTGATGACTGTTTGGAGGCGGAAGAGCTGCGGTGATGGCGCTTACTAGTATGCGCTGCAGGTGCGCTTCCGGTATTGTGCTCAACGCTTAGATAACGTGGTTCACGCTTCATTGAGCTGCCGCCGCCGCCACTAACTGCGCTACCAGCTGTGCTGGCGCCCAATAAAGCGGCTGCCGGCGCTTCATTGTGATTGGCATCGGCTAATGCTACAGTGATGTTATTATTGTTGTTATTATTTGTGAGCGCCTCAGCGGCGACGCGTGTATTGCGCGCGCTGGCCTTGACCGTTTCGGCATCGGTGGTTTGCACGTAGGCGGCAGACAAACCGAGTGGGCGATCGGTAATTTTCAAATGCTTCGGACTGTGACGCGGACTATGGCGTTCGCTGCGCAACGGTTGATCACTATTGCTATTAATATCACTGGTTGTCGTCGGCAATGTGTTGGTTGCATTACTTTTATGCTTAGCGCCGCCAGCGTTTTGCAAGCACACAGTTGTTGCTTTTGGTATGGCGCCCGTGGCGCTTGCCACCAGGCGATCCAATGAAGGATATTCGCTGTGGCGCTCGTAAGCAGTTGTTGCCGCTGAGTGGCGCGACGCGCGTTGTGTGGGCTGTGGTTGTGCCTGCTGCAAGCTAGTGCGAGGCGCTGGTGTAGGCGTAGTCGAGCTGTCCGTATGCGTGCCAGCAGGGACGCGCGCTGTGCGCGAACGCTCTTTGGTCAGCGGTAATGTAGTTATTTGCGGCGCATCTTTGGCAGCGTAGCGCCGTGGACTGCTTTCTGGCGCTTGCACATTAGCGCCGCGCTCAGCAGCTTTAGCGCGATTACTTTCAAATTTGCTGCTGACTGCATACTCGGCAGCGCCGCTTGCATTGCGTTGCATCTCCGACTGGTAAATGCTGCGCTTAACATCATTCACATGTTTAAAGAAATCCTGCGCATACTTGTTTTGCTTCAAGTCGAGTTGTTCCTGCTTGCGCTCGTACTCCGCGTTACCAGCGCTTGGCGGCAGTGTGCCCGCCGCAGTCTTGCGCGGTATGCCGCTGCTGCGCTGTGCTGCAAGGGCGGCTGCCGAGCCACCAGCGCCCGCTACACTGCCATACATATCATCGAAGTCCGAGGAGAAGTAGCTGGAAGAGCAATCGCAGTTGCGGCACTCATAGCGACAAGTGTCGGAGAAGCTGCACTTCTCGCCGCCATCCAAGCTGCAGCGCCGACACTCGAAACCAAAGCGGCAACTCTCCGAACTGCCAAAGTAGCGACGCTGCGCGGAGGTGCAGGAAAACAGTGAGTCACCCAGACTGGAGTCGCTCACCTGCCCGCCACCGCCAGCAACGCCGCTGAAACTGCCACCGCCGCCGCCTGCGTAACGAAAGCGATTATAGCGATGCGAGTTGTCACTGCTGCGCAACGAGTACTCGCTCAGTATGGAGGCGCGCGAATCGCTTTTGTACATTTGCGGCAATTCGTACGAATCGACGAGTATTTGTGAGCCGCCTATAGGGCGGCTGGCGGCAAACATGAGCGAATGCGTCGGTCCAACAGTGGCGCCGCCATAGAAAGGATCGCCCAACAGCACTTGTTGCGCCTCAAGGCGTGACATCGTATTGTATTTATGCAAATGTTGATGCTGTTGCAAAGAATCGCTGGACGATGATGATTTGGTGTTCATGCGTTGCATGCCACCGCCACCGGAGATAGGCGGACCTGCGGCCATTGCAGGCGCCTGGTAAGTGAGCATATAATGTGAGTGTTGTTGTTGGTGTTGATGACTGCCCATACGATGGCCGCGTGCGCGCTGTTGTGTTATGAGTATGCCGGCGCTGCTGGTGACCACTGTTGGTGATTGATGGTAGTGCTGATGGGTTGGCGCGCCGCCGCCACCAACGCCGCCCGTTTGCAGTAGGTAACTGTTGGTTGAGTGTTTCAAGGGTTGCTGCTGCTGTTGTTGTTGTTGGTGATGTACTGCAGGCTGATAGCTTACTTGTTGTAACAATTGTGGTTGCTGTTGTTGTTGATGCGCCATATTCGGCGCATGTTGCGCTAAACCCAGCGGCTGTAGCTCTATGCTGGGCGTTGTTGTTGTTGCGGTGCCTGTCGACGGTGACGACTGTTGAAATTGCAATATCGGATTGTATTCACCGGTAATGGCCACCGGTGTTGTCTCTATTTTGTAAACGCCCGGATTATTCGGATTGTACGATTGGAACTCAAGTATGTGCGCGGCGGGTAGTTGCGCGCTCGCCCTGCCGCCGTTGCTACTCGAGCTGTTGTAGTCGGCGGGCGCGGCGCTAGGCGCTTGTGTGATTAATGGCCGCGCCGGCGCATCGAATTGTTGTGGTAGTTTATTGAGCGTGTGTTGTTGTTGTAATGGCACGACCGCATACGGTTTGGCCATATCGCGCTGTATTTTACTGGCGCTTTGCGCGTGCTCATCCGCGCCAGCCGTTGCCTGCTGCGCGTAGCAATATTCGCAATTCTCCTTGGTGCATTGCTGCAGACAGAGTTCACAGTCGGCGTAGACACCCTCCTCGCTGCCGCTGCACTGTGATATGGGCGTTTCGGCGCCTCTGCCTTGATGTGCGTGTTGTGTGTGCGGCGCTTGTTGCGTTTGTTGTTGCAGCTGTGTATGTGCATGCGTCTGTGCGTTATTGCTTTGCTGCAGCGGTAACGGTGGTGGCTGCTGCTGCTGTTGCTGTTCTTGTTGCAGTTGCTGCTGTTGTTCATCATCGGATGGTGGCGCGTCCTTGAAGAAAATCTCCTCATAGATATTCTCCTCGCTGCGTGAGTGCGTCTTCTTGCTGCCACTTGCCGCGCTCGCTAAGCCGCTGGTGAATGAGTTGCGCTGCTTCTCCACAAAGCGCTTCGAGCTCTTAATACCCTCCTTGAGTAAGTAGTAATTGAAACTCTTAATGCCGATTTCACCGCGCAAGAAGCGCCTGCCAATTTGCATTTTCGAGCTGGCACCGCCTGCGGCGCTTGTTGCTGCCACAGCCTTCACCGCAGACGCACCGCTGTGCATGGATGAAATCTCATCGCGCGCTTGCTGTTGTTCGACCGCCCATTGTAAATCGGCTGCAGCGCCATCGCTATACTGTTTGGTCATCATGGCTGACTGCGTTTTCGACCGTCGATTGCTTGACGCGCGCGTGTTGTTTGTGGTTTCAATATAACTATCTTGTTTTTGTTGCATTTCCGCGTGTTGTGTGAGTGCATTGTTTTCCACACTCGTCGTATTGCTTTTCTGTTTATTGCTGCGTTCGCGCTTCTCACGTTTTCGCTCGCCACTCTTGCCCTCTGTAGCCGCAGCAGCAGTGCTACGTTCTAGGCTGCGTCCACGTCGTCCGATACTTGCCGTTGCGCCGCTTTTGGATTGACTCTCCGAACGTAGCGGCTCATCTGAACTACTCGATGCGTCGCGCTCATAGGTGGCGCCACCATCGCGCAATTTATTTTGCTGCAAAAATTCCTTGGATAATTTACTGCGCTTACCAAGCGAACTGCTGCCACTGGCCGTCAAGTTGCTCGCCGTATTGCCGCTGGCAAAGGATTTCGCTTTGCCGTCCGCTTTACCCGAACAGCTGTTGCGGCGTAGTGGGTTCGCCAGGTGGCTGATATCGTCTGTGTATGCTGGATCGTCGTAAATGCGGTCACGTACTGAGGACACCGACCGGTCTTTGCTCTGCAAAAAATAAATGATAACAGCACAATGATGAGTTTGAATTGGTGTAAAGAATGGGAATAAATATGGGAATGAATACTCTACTTTAGGTAACGCAGACAACTGGACTTTTACAAAATTCATAACGATTGCATAATTTAAATAGCCTGAAGCTTCAACCGGTTAGAAATAAGATTTTTTGTTATTGTAGAGACGCCCCTTATCGAGTTCCTCAGAGCTGAGCTTAAAGAATTACGCTTTAAACGGTTTTAATCATTAAATTATTCGAAGACATTAAATAGGAATCTGAAAGATTACAAATTTTAATTTAGAATTATTAGTAAGAGAACCCTCATTTCTTCCAAATAAACTCTAATAATCTCTAATCTCTTATATTAGGACTTCAGGCTTAGAATTGAACGAAGCTCGAAGATCCCGATTCCTTTTAGTACAGCTTACATAAGCTGCTATTTGACTACCTCTTAGCCTTGACTTCTACTGATTCTGACTGCTTCCGGGTGAACTTGCAGCGGAGATACAGTAACTACGGTAATCCTCATTCAAGGGTCGGGGCTCGAAAATTCTGGCTCTCTTTGGACGAACTCATGTCGGCGTACATCGGACCAAGCTTCTGGCTGGGAATGATTTCAGCTCGAACATCTCAACTTACAAAAGCTGGTATTCGACTACCTCTTGCCGACGTAGACTGCTTCAGATCTTTTTCGAGTGAACTGGCAGGAGAGAGACGTGGGTTCCTTCCTTCTGGCTCTATTTGGACGAGGTCATGTCGTCTTACATCGGATCGGCTTTTTGGTGATCTCACCTTGAAGACCAACTTACAAAAGCTGGTATTCATCCAACGTAGACTCCTGGATCAAGAGAGAAAGTGGCTTCCTTCTGGCTCTCTTTGGTCGAGCTCATGTCGTCTTACAAGAGATCAAGCTTCTGGAATGATCTCAAGATCTCGCGACTTCCAGACGAATTCACAGAGAGACGTATACTACGGTAATCCTCATCAAGAGTCGGGGCTCGAAAATCCTGACTCTCTCTGACTTGAAATGATCTCAGCTCGAAGATCCCAGCTTATAAAAACTGGTGTTCGACTATCTATTTCGAGTGCAGACGTACATTGCTTCAGACCTTTTCCATGTGAACTTGCAGAAGAGAGATAGTGGTTCCCTTCCTTCTTCTTTCTGGCTCTCTTTCGACGAGCTCATGCCATCTTACATGGGATCAAGCATCTAGCTTGGCATGATCACAGCTCGAAGATCCGAACTTACAAAAGCTGGTGTTCAACTACTTGTTACCGACGTGGACTGCCTCAGACCTTTTTCGAGAGAACTTGCTGGAAAGAGACAGTGGCTTCCTTCAAATCTCTATAACATTTTTAGCTGTGAAGCACTGAGGTATTTGGTTTCAGACGGAATATTGGTCACTTCGGTCTTACGCTCGGGGTTCCCAGTAACTTTACTCAAAAAAAGCTGGAATGATTGTCTAAATTAACATTGCATGCACGAAGTATCTATAAGTCTGCAACTGCGACTTTTTCCAAATAGGCTTACTTAATGTTCTATGCAGTGATTTCAAGGTTCCGATCTTTCACTAAAGAACTGAAGTCAGAAGAGGAACATATTCAAAACCCAAGTTTCGTTCGATAAACTGAGCGTACTAATGGTATTATGAGTACTGTATGCAGCTGTATCACTAACCCGAGCTCTATTTATTCAAAATCTAAGTTCCGTTCGATAAACTGGATGGTACCAAAGGTATTACGGCTACTAGATGAAGCTGGATCTCTAACCCAAGAACTATTTGGGAACACCATATCACTCTGAATAGTCTCAAATGAGCATGCATTAGTGAAGATGGCTCAAAAGTGGTCTTATTTTAACATATTATTACAATCACGAGATTTTGAGCCCGTTGTTGGGGTGGAATGTGAGCATAGTATTATTCTTATTACCACTTCAATTTCGCTTTTCTTCACAGTTTGGTATAACTGAGCGGCAGGGCCACAAAAGACCGACTGTACGGTGCAAAAACTCCACAAAGACAAATTCGACCGCCATGTGCTGCGCGACAAGCAGACAATCGGTGTCAACGTATGCAATAAATTCAAGCCGAACAGGAGCTCTAAACCACGCGTGCTACTTAGTGTACGATTCATACACATTTCAAGCGATGCCAACGCCTCTTTCCGCTCAAGCATTCAAGCTTTCAATTCACAATCGCAATAATAATTCGACCACATGTGGTGGCATGCCGCACATTCTGTGCTGTACGTGCCTCGCACTCGGTTTTGTTATTGCCATTGTTGTACGCATTGAATTGGCGATATTACGGAAACGTTGATGGAAACGGAAATCTGATTGAAAAGTTTCCCGTTGTCGCTAAAAACCGCACTCGATGCGTGTAAATGCAATGTGAGAGCATTGAATGGCTGCACGCTGGAGGAATATGTATGCATGAATGTGTGTGTGAAAGTTCAGTGAACACACACACACCCACAACTATACGCTCGCTTATCAGTGGAGTAAAGTAAAAACAGCTTAGCGTTAAAAGCATTTATATCCCCAGTATTGGCATGCGCCATAGAAATAGAGCGCTGCCACACCTGCCACCTGCAACATGACGCGCCTTTGTTTACGAAATTCTATAGCCAGCCGCTCGAGGTGCACACACCCACCTCTGCATACATACATATTCATATGAAATATTGTTATATTGTCTCGGTTTTGGCTTTTGTATCGCCCACTATGAAGTTGCACATGGCGTATGAGTAACCCACTTCTGTTGGAAGTTTCTAGATTACATTTGCGTTAATGGTTTTTATTTCTATCCAATTTGGATATGAAAAGTGATTGGCAATCGTTTACAGTTAGTATAAAATTGTTGTTGTTGTATACAAAGTTGAGTTTTGTATAAATGTACTTTTGTAGGCGGCGAAGGAGATTAAGGCAACTCGTTTTAATTTAGTTAAACTGTTAAATGTGGACACAAATCGAGTTCAAATTCACGTTGAAACTAATTCAAGACTCATTAAAAATAATATTCCTCCGATCAAATACGAACCGGACTGCTACATTTAAACAAACAAAATCGAGTCTAGATCCCAAAATAGTTGCTTGATAACGTAGCTGAGTACCATATATTTATCAAACTGGTGGCAAGAAATCGGTTTATTAATATGACGTCGAAGCAGTGAAATAAGCATTTACTTGAAACATGAAGATTAATATATTAAATGTAGTAATTTTTACAAAGAAATATTTGAATTCATCTAATTTCAAATGCTACTAAAGGAAGTAGGAGTTCAAGTTTTGAGAATATTACGAGAACTTCTTCTGCAGTGACTTCAATGTCATGATGCGTGTGCAGCAACGGCAGGTGGCTCAATGTATATTTAAGCATGTTCGTTCTCAGCCATTTTTTATGCAGTGAAGTGCCGAAAAAGCGCGTTCAGAGCTCGCATTCGTGACAGTAAGTGTACAGAATATGCGAAAAAAATATGAATTATGGGGTGTAGGTCTATCCCGCAGTTCTTCAACGTTTTCAATGCAGTAGTCAGTAACATGTTGACTTTTAACTTTTGCTTCTGCCCCCAATGGCAGCGCCAGTGACTAAGTTCAGCTTTGACTTTCAAACGTCGCAAGACGTTATCATTATTCAAAAGGCCTTTGAATCTATTTATCAAGCACTCCATAAGATTTTCCATTTCCTTGGCTTTTAAAGCACATACTTTTTCTGGAAGCAGCAAACTCGGTTGAAATGCATCCAATACATTTCTAGAAAAACGCATCTTCAAAACTTCGCCGATTGTATCCAACAGAAGAATGTACACTACCTTGTAGCATTCTTCGCAAGTTCTCACGCAGAAATTCTCGCATTTTTTTTTGTCGACCACATATTCTTGGTTAAATGGGGGAGCATTTCGCGGATCTGAATCCGCCACAAGTTTACTATGGTAGGTCGGGGACTTTCCTATTCCTCTTATGTATATTAAAACAGTATCCTATAACTTAATGGTCAATTTCAACTTGATTGATGTCCTTTTGTTAGCAGATAGAACGTTCCAACGCCGTTAGAGAGGGTCTGCCTCAGGAGGCACTTTGAGCTTGACTACAATGGAACAACTTCGAAAAGACTGTTCTAAGACGGATTATAGATATTTCTATAGAAGAAATTATTAATATTGAATACATGGTTCGCTATGCTCTACAAACTTGCTGAAGGTGTCAACAGTGTTCAGCAATGAAAATCGAAAATTGGTATAAGCCTAATTTGAATCGTATCCAAGCGAACACAGGCCATTTGAATTTCATTTTATATAAAAAGACAACGATTAATCTCGTAATCTTATCGCTATACTTTAGCGATATCTGAAGGCACGTGGCAAAGGTGTGTAAAAATGCCCCAAGCTGTATGTTTTGCAAAGAGAAGCACTGCATCTTGAGTATGACCTGTCCGAAATACGCAGATATAATGAAGGCAATGATAAAATGAGGTTATAACAGCTAAACCTCAATAACTGCGCTGCAGCACAAGATCTGCTAAAACAAATGGTTCTAGAAGAAAACATAGATGTCGCCTTACTAAGTGATCAATATAGCCAGCGTTCGGAAAGCACTTGGATCACAGATATGAGTGGAAAGACAGCAATATGGTCCCGCAAAGAACTAACTTTCACATCATGCTCCAGAGGAGCTCTAAACAGTTTTACATGGGTGAACATACACGAAATATATCTTGTAAGCTGCTAGGCTCGTCCTAATGAACTCCTCTTAATGAATTCGAAAACTTCCTCTTGGAAGTCGGACTTGTACACAAACAGTGATCACATGGCCATTATTAACGAAGGCCACCTCAGAATACTTTTAAAAGCAAAAAAGGCTACTGAAAACAGACATAAGTCGCCACAAACAAAGAGTCCCTCGTTTATGAGGAAAGTCGTCGAAACATTATTTCCGTTACATGACCCCATTTCCTATGCTAAGCGAAACGAAACTACAGAGTCACCCCAAATAGTCACGAAGATGAAATATTGACAATTGCTAAAAAAACTAAAAACACCAAGGCATCTGGAATTGACGGTATACCAAATAGAGCACTAAATGAAGCAATGACTCTAAGACCCAGTTTATTCATCAAAATGTACAACGCGTGTCTAATAGAAGGGATGTTTCCCGACTCGTAGAAGCTACAGCGTTTGGTCGGTGGACCCACAGACTAATACCGAACATCCATTCGTGGATAGATAGACAAAATGTGGACCTAGACTTCCACCTAACCCAAATATTGAACGCACATGGATGCTTTAGAAGCTATCTGTTCAGTAAGTTAGAAGTTAAAAACTTCACTTGGCGGTAGTTTTTCGGTGGAGCATTTGACAGCACTCATACATATGTCAGTCCTCTGGTAAATGGAAAGCTGTTAGCGAAGCGTCAGCTCTAATTACGACACAACTAAGCCATATACAGTATATCAGGCGTCAGTCAGTCTCATGAAGTAATACTTAATCCGGTGGTTCCGTGGGAAAGATATGATTTGGGAGTAGGTTAGGTTTAGCGGATTCAAGTACAGCACTTCGGCTTTCGATACTTCCTCCTACTATAAGAAAAAAACACGAGTTAAAGTAAAAAACCTCATGTGGTGAGTTTCTTTCTGCGAATCGCAACAAAAACGATAAGTTCTGAAGCGGATGGTTACTTGACAAGAACGTCAAGTGGAAACGGTTGTAGCTGACGCAAATAGTAGCCACGCCAGAATGAAGGTCAGGCAGTTTTGTGTTCGGAGAGATTGGCAAAGAATAATCTGTTATGAGCTACTCCCCACTAAACGCTTAGCTCGCCAGAAAATCTTACCGTCAGACTGTACTCTTTCTTCAGCCACTTGAACTTATTTTCCGAACTCATAACTCTTCTAATATTATTAGAACACATTTGATAACTGAATATGCTTCCATTTAAGTTGCCATATCATTTAAGTGCATTTCAAAAGTTTGCTTCCAGTCGCAATTCTCGGAAAGTACTTATCACTAATTAAAATTACTTCTCAGCGATTGATTTAAGAAAAAATTCATTGAATCTGCGCAAAAAATGCATTAATAATTAAATTGTTTAATTACAAATTCTTGTCACGTAATCAATAGCGCTAATTACATACTTAAGTAACGGCAGTCGTTAAGTCCTTTTAGCCACACATAAACAAGCAGCATACACAGATATCTATATACACATAATATATATATTATATTGTATATATTATATATATACATATGTATACATGTGGGTGCATGAAATGAGCCAAATCCAACACAAATAATTACTTAATCGCCATGCTTGAAATTTCCACTTAAAAACATTTTTACAATATGCCCTCGCAACCGCAAAAGCTTCACGCAACTTATTAATTTTATTTTATTTGTTGCTGTTGTTGTACTTTTTTTTGGATTGCGCTTGTGTTCGGCAGTGAATACTCACTCATTATAGTGATTAATTATCGTTGAGCCAACAGTGTGTGGTGGAAGTGAGCAAATTTTAAATTAAATCACTGGTGTTGCACAATTAAATATGTGGCGTTGGTGAGTATGAATCAATTTGTGTGTGTGTGTGTGAATATATATACACTTGTATATATGTATATACAATACATGTGTGTGTGTGTTGTGCGAAGAGAATTTCCATTGTTCGACTTATATTTCATTCAACTCCCAAGCAAGCTTGTAAATAAGTTGTTATTATAAGCAATATGCATACATTAGGGTGGTCAAAAAAGTTATGGGAACCAATCCGCCCATCTCATGGAGCCATAATACGTATTATTGGCTTCTTCTCTAACACCCGTTCCCGTTAGGTTGGTAACATGCCGTTGAATGAAAACGTGCCCAGAAAACGTGCTGTTTCGGCGGGATCGGACCATAGGGAGATGGCCGGATGGTTAGGGTTCTCTGGGCATACAAAGGGGTTGTTAATGTCATGCGGGGAGTCCTTGCACGCTGAGCATATATTTGATATGTCGAGTTCGATTCTGGATAAGTAGGAGTTTAACCTGATACTGATCAGAATGGAAGTCATGCTGCCTGTTTGCGCTCCTGTGAACCGTAGGGGTACTTTGTTGGACATTCGGGTGGAATGGCGGCGCAGTTCGCGAACTTGTTGCAGATTGCACAGCCGTAGAGACTAAGATCGCAGTAGCGCGTTGGCAGCATGGCGCCACTACCGATGTGTTTTAAGGCCTGAGCAGACAGAACTTAAGATCGCTCCATCCATTGCATGTATTACACCTAACCGAGGTGGAGTTTTGATGAAGCCTTTTAGCGTAGACCCACCAGAAAAATGTCTATAGGCTGGGGTTGGACTCAATGCCAGCACAATTCAGGAAGATAAAGAGCAACCCTGCTGCAAGGCGTTGTTCCAGTGATGACAATCTTATTCCAAAACTTTGCGATCCAAACGATGTTAGCTCTTTGAAAGTACAGTCCATGGCCGGATAAAATCCGGGTTAATTCCGGTAATGTAGAACCGGCTGTTGTGGGAATTATTTGGAAAACTTTGCTTCGAATACTCTGCGCCCAAGCCAAGGAGTGTATGACCTCATGACCCATGTATGAGGGGGTGGCAACATCTCGGCAGTCTTATCTTCGGCGAACTAGGAGACAAAGGCTTAATTGACATTAGCAGACTCAACAATATTTGTGTAAGGTTCTTATGATCTATTATATGGGAGTTTTAGCTAAGACAACGGACCGGTGTTCTAAGCCGTTCACGTGAGATCCCTGTTAGCATCAACCTCATACTCTAATCTAACATAACATTGAGAGTACTGTTTTTTATCATCGGAACTGTCATGTACTTTACATAACCCAAAACAACAACCCTTTAAATTCGCTAAGTTTTCCCTTTTTACTCCACACTCAACCGAAAAGGGTCAGTAAATAGATCTTGTATGAGACTAGGTCAGATTACGTTAGGTCTTCGGGCTGATTCTCGAACCAAAGTTAAAATAGGATCGCACTTGGACAGCTATGCCATTGTGATTGCAAAAATTCTTAGATATCGATCACTAGACCCTTAGTGATTAAGGAAGCGCTTTGAGCCGACCTACAATTTGTTAATGCTAATATCAATTTGTGCCACTGCGTTAGATTTGTCGAAAATGTGTGTACCAAGATGTTTCAGCCTCAGTCTGGCAAAAGCTGGACAGTTCGGAAGAAAGTGTCTAGATAGTTCTGTTTAATTATGCTTACATTTTTATTCCAGATAGGATAAGAAGAAGTTAGAGTGGACTTATCAGACTCTCATTGGCTAATATAAAAGTTTCTAACCGTAAACTGCAAAGCAAAGAGAAATGTTGATAAGTGTTTGGAACTTAAGTAATCCAAATATATTGAAGGACTTGCTTTCAACAACTGTTTTTACAGATCCTCGATTAGATACATTTTATTCAAAGAAGAAAAGCTGGTTTCAAAAGTAGAGAAATATTAAGATGCTGGGTTCCCTTGCATTCTGACACTCAGTGTCTCATTGAGAACTAGAGACTTGAATAAAATGGTGACTTTAGCTACTTCTTTAAGCTCTTTGTCGGAAGTTCTACACCGCACACAACAATTAATTCCAAGTTCAGAGTGGTCACATGGGGCAGAGCATCGTCCACTATATCAAAAGGATGGCTTTTTCTAACAAAATATTAGCCATAGTGAAGCCCACAATGTGCTGGAATAGACTACACTCGCGAAAATAAGACTGTAGGAATTCTAAGTGGACACTGTGACTTGGGATTCTTGCAATAATATTGAATTTCGGATGCTAGACACGCTGATTGGGAGAAGATAGGATATAGGAAAGCACTAAACATAACAGTCCGCCGACTTACTGAGGGATCAGCCATCTAACCTAACGTAATCTAATCTGACTCTCAACGATATTCTCTTCCCCTAATTTTCTATTATATGTAAATACAAATAAGTACGACCCTAATATACTACGAACGCTGTAAATACATTCTATGCATAACAAATAAATGTAAATTTACGCTAAGAACAAAACAATCTAACAATCGAAGCAACGAACAAATGAAATCGCAAGCGAAATTCATACTCCACGTAATACTCGCACTATAACTTACAGAGCGCTACGGCGCAGACTGAGTGACGCCTAGAATGCGCTGCATAAAGGAGCTGCGTTCGGCAGATGGGCAGCGGTAACGTGACTAGCCTTAATTAAAAATTCTAATTGAAGCATAGCACGATCTTCCAGCACAGTACCTCTACCTCGCTCCGTTAGCCATAGCCTGGTGGGTGTCTGTGTGTGTTGAGCTTGTGCAAATTGGCTATTGTAAATTCCTTGTGAACGCCAACTTAATGGATGCTCGGTGTGAGCAGGAAGGATGTGCAAGCCAAGCGGTGCTGGAGCTCACAAGGCAACAGGTAAAGCAGAAAGTTAAAGTGATTACTTAAGAGGGATTCTATGTAGCGAAGTAGGTCGTCCCTGCTAAACATATTAGCTGCATGGAATGAAACTCTTCGTTTTTTTTTTTTTGTAAACAAGAAATACACATATTACTTGAGTAAATATTTAATGCAGTAAGTGGTCGTGGAACTTTTGGTATTAAGCTTTAGTAGATATACTGTAAAGATTGTATTAGTTTGTACGGATCACCCTGGAGTAGTTTATAATCGCTCTCTTTGTGCTGGAAGTGAGGATTAGACACGATATTCAACTTAACTTTCAACTGTGATCAAGTAGAACCGACGTCAGAACTCTGAAGTTTGATTAGAATGAGCTTTTACGGGAACCTATTTTCAACCTACGAATATCGGAAGGCTCTTGGAACGTTGCAAATCAGTGAAAGATCTTTAAGAAAGCTTTAAAATCCGGTCTATGTTTTGATAGTTCTAGCTGGATTCTTTGGTTTTCACTTAGAACTTGAAAAGCAATGCTAGACTTCAGATTAATGTTCTGGGTGGTACAGCGTTTAGCTGGACCGATGGACCTTTAGATGTTAGCGGTGTGATCTCCACTAGTCAGAATGCCGAATAGTTAGGGTCATTTGCGCGTGAATTATTTATCCCCTGTGGGGATACTGGGAATTAGGGTTAGCTTCTTGTATGAATGGTATGTGCGTGTAATGTGGAAGCTCAACTAGTAGTAGCTTCGACTACGAGGTCTGACCGGTGACTTAATTCTGACGGAGAGCAGAAGCCGTTAGAGTTCGCTCCAACCTGCTCATGCGGACTGGCCCCTCGAGGAGTAGCGTGGTGGTTGAGGTGAAAGCCCGAATGCGGGAAAAACTTTTGTTACCCAAGTACGGTAAAGGTTTCAAATGCGCCTCAAACCCCACCAAGGTGGTTAGTGCATACATTCCACATTGCCAATTGGTAATGAATATACCTGACATTTTCAGGGCGCTGATCGACGCATTGCTTTGATCCTCTGTGCTTTGGAGCTCCGTGGTGTAAGGCTGCCGTCAGGTACCCACGTTAAACACACCGGACGTTGACTCATGACTTTCAAGGCGTATCAGGCTTCTTAAGAGCCTCAGCTTGTTTACGCGAACTTCGATTAAAACTTAGTATCTGAACTCCTTAAGACGTTCGGAGTTTGAGAATTTCTATAAGAGATGGTGTTTAATATTTGGGTATGAAGCGCGTTAAAGCTAGACCCGTACTAAAAGCCCAAAATCACGTCTAGGGATTGACAACATAGCTGAGAATTCTACATTCATCAAACTGCTGTCGAAGTGAGAGTTTTGAATCTGAAGTCGAAACTCTTCAAAAATCTAGCGAATGCTGCTCCAAAATAACAAAAAAAACAATAAAATTCTGAGGCAATGGCATACTTGTATTGACTCAGGAGCCTATATTGAGGGCTATAATAAATATTTGTATTCAGATACTTGAAAATGTAGTATTTTTTTGTCAGCTTGGATAAAATTTGATCAGTTGGGAAACTGCTAACGAACCAATGAACCCGGTTTGTTGATAAGAACTTTGGTGTCTCATTTCGTTGAAACCTGGCCTTGTGGTTAAGGCATTCCGAGTTTTGGGGCTGACGGTATGGTTTCAAAGCTGTCTCCGTCCCTTCGAAATATGAGACGAGGTTAGGTTATTTCGAAATATTTTGGCTCGTAATAAATAAAATGTAACGGTGATGCAAGTAGAGATACTTTTACAATAGGATTTTTTCTTGACAAATCACCCATTTTGAGACCCAGCTTCATTATTGGATAATATTTAATCGAATAGACCAGCACGCAGAGAAGAAAATATAACAGCCCCAGATGAGAATGCATAAGAAGACTGCGAAGACTCAATTCGGCACCTTTCGCAGCGACTCGGCCTGACGTATGGAACGACTTGGCACATTTTATGTCATTTAACATGAAAGCGTACAAAATATACCTTGTGCAAAAACTGAACCCGCTCGACCTTCCCGAGCGACATCGCTTCGAAATATGGGCTCTTGAAAAGTTCCAAGAAGGACAATTTTGCTCAACGATGAGGTCCGTTTCTGGATCAATGGTCAAGTAAACGAGCAAAATTACCGCATTTGAGACAAAGAGCAACCTGAAGACATTCAAAAGCTGCTACAGACATTTCCGACTTTTTCCTGTGGGGATATGTAAAATCTAAAATCTATGCGGACAACTCCGCTTTGATTTAGGCCTCGGAACAAACCATAACGCTTATCATTCGCCAGTTACCGGTCGAAATGCTCGAACGAGTCGTCGAAAATTGGACTCAACGGATGGACCAACTGAGAGCTAGCTGCGGCTAACATTTGAAAGCGATAAAAGCTTCTTTTTTTATAAATAAGTAGGGAACCTCGAAATAAATCATGCTTTATAGTAAAAGTAAAAAATTATTCATCATTCTTAGCACCTAACGTGGAGAAGCCGTAAAAATTACTTAATATTTAGGATCAAAAGCTATAGCATGGTCATTGAAGCAGAACAGAGTTCAAATAAAAACAAGTAAGGAAGGGCTAAGTTCGGGTGTCACCGAACATTTTATACTCTCGCATGGTAAAGTGATAATCGAGATTTCATTATACGTCATTTACATATTTTTCAAATACCGTATTTTGTAAAGTTTTATTCCGCTATCATCATTGGTTCCTAATGTATATATTATACAGAGAAGGCATCAGATGGAATTCAAAATAGCTTTATATTGGAAGAAGGCGTGGTTGTGAACCGATTTCACCCATATTTCGTACATGTCATCAGGGTGTTAAGAAAATATTATATACTGAATTTCATTGAAATCGGTCTAGTAGCTCCTGAGATATGGTTCTTGGTCCATAAGTGGGCGGCGCCACGCCCATTTTCAATTTTTAAAAAAAGGCTGGGTGCAGCTTCCTTCTGCCACTTCTTCCGTAAAATTTAGTGTTTCTGACGTTTTTTGTTAGTCGGTTAACGCACTTTTAGTGATTTTGAACATAACCTTTGTATGGGAGGTGGGCGTGGTTATTATCCGATTTCTTCCCTTTTTGAACTGTATATGGAAATACCTGAAGAAAACGACTCTGTAGACTTTGGTTGACATAGCTATAGTAGTTTCCGAGATATGTACAAAAAACTTAGTAGGGGGCGGGGCCACGCCCACTTTTCCAAAACAATTGCGTCCAAATATGCCCCTCCCTAATGCGATCCTTTGTGCCAAATTTCACTTTAATATCTTTATTTATGGCTTAGTTATAACACTTTATATGTTTTCGGTTTCCGCCATTTTGTGGGCGTGGCAGTGGGCCGATTTTGCCCATCTTCGAACTTAACCTTCTTATGGAGTCAAGGAATACGTGTACCAAGTTTCATCATGATATCTCAATTTTTACTCAAGTTACAGCTTGCACGGACGGACGGACAGACGGACGGACAGACAGACATCCGGATTTCGACTCTACTCGTCGCCCTGATCACTTTGGTATATATAACCCTATATCTGACTCTTTTAGTTTTAGGACTTACAAACAACCGTTATGTGAACAAAACTATAATACTCTCGTTAGCAAATTGTTGCGAGAGTATAATAATACTACTAATAAGAAGTTCAATCCTCTTCAGTGACTTCGATATCATATTCGTTTCAAACAGATTCAAATATTTATAACCTGTAATAAGGCCTCATATTTCACTTAGAAAATTCCTGTTTGTCAGTTCCATCAAATGCCCTAAAATTAAGCCTTAAACTACAAGGAATCAATAATCTTTTATGCGGTCGAAAACAAAGATAAATATTCCAGCAGCAGCTGGTGCTTTTGATAAACATGTACCATAGACTGCTAGCCATTTCTTTCACCTCTGCTACTTTTATTGTGCTCTTTCTTGGTATAATGTAGCATAAAGCTATTGTCTTAAATTACGTTGGAAAATATCTCTTTCACTTGCTAAACGAGCAGGAGGCAACTTTTGTGTGTTAATTAATTTTTAATGATTACAAACAACCTGGGCAAGAAGAGCAGCCAGTTTGGACAAGGTCTGTGAAAAGCAGGTGGAGAATTTTGCATTCATTAAATTTTGGATCTTGTTTTTGTTATTCGTCATTGAAAATTTCAGTTTTTGTTTAACAGCAGAGTGACAGACCAAAGAAAAGTGGCAAGTGTCCAAACTTTAAGCACAAAGACAAGAGTCCATAATATATGATACGTACAAGAAATGCAATCCATAGCTATATAAGATAAGTTGTCGGACTTTGTGACGATGTGAAATGATAAAAGAGCTTTCGGTGATAGGAAAACCAGCAACAAAAGTGATATATGTGTAGACGAAACTTGAGTTTATTAAATAATAATAAAAAAAAGATTCTGAAAAACATCTGGTCGACAGGTGTCGCTGTTATCAAAATATTTTTCAAAATCGTTTTTTTTTTACTTGATTTTTTGAAGTTTCCAATAAAATACATGGGTATCACATAATATTGGATAGTCAAAAAAGTCGTATTTGAAATTTTTATATAAAAGGGAAGATGATGCTGTATCAGTTCGTGGTTCAATCACTTCCGTTCTGGAAATTTCGATGTGAAAGATGCACCTCGCTCTGGTCGACCTATCGTTGAAAAAGTCGATGAAATTATGGAAAAGATTGACCAGGACCGTCACATAAGCAGCCATGACATCGCTAAGGAACTTAATATTCATCATCAAACGCTTTTGAACCATTTAAAAAAAACTAGCTACAAAAGGAAGCTCGATGATTGGGTATCACATGAAAAATTTAGTGGACCGAATTAACATCTGCGATTCTTTGCTAAAACGATGTGAATTCGAACCATTTCTGAAGTGAATGCTAACACGAAACGAAAAGTGGATCAAATACGACAATAAGGTGCAAAAATGATCATAGTCCAAACATGGTGAAGCTCAACAATTAATCGCAAAGCCATGATTGACGCCTCGAAAGGTTATGTTGAGTGTTTGGTTCGATTGGAAAGGAATCATCCACTACGAGTTGGTCCAGCCTGGTCGAACGATTGATTCTACATTTTACTGTCAACAATTAATGTGATTGAAGCAAGAAATCACAAAAACATGGCCAGAATCGATCAACAGTAAGGGCTTCGTCTTCCATCAGGACAATGCTAGACCACACATATCTTTGATGACTTATGATCCTTGATCTTGCACCATCGGACTACCATTTGTTTCGGTCAATACAGAACTCCCTTAATGGAGTAAATGGCTTCAAGAGAAATCTGTGAAAATTACCTGTCGCAGTTTTTCGCCGAGAAACCACAAAAGTTTTACACGGATGAAATAATCCAATCTAGCGGACAAATTACAAAAAGTGGTCGACCAAAATGGTATATATTTGGTTCATCATAAATATAAAAAAAAAAAATAAGTTGAAGTTTGATTAGAAATAAGTAAAGACGTTTTCGACTACTCTAAATTAAATTTCGATTATAATTAAAATGCAAACAATCCTTATAACGACTTAAATGAAAGCTGTGTCTGTGAACCTAATGTTTTTAAAAACTTACTACTTTTTTTCTTTTGCCCCTCACACCTGCCACTCATAATTCTATAGCAGTGCGCTATATTTAACTCACCTTGACTTTGGTCTTCTTCCGACTGCGATGTGGCATCGTGACATCCGTTAGTTTCAGCAATTTTGGTCTGATTGGGCGTTTGCCACTCTTTCCGCTGCGGTCAAAGGTCAAATCCAAATAGGTTTCTGACGTCATTTTCCTTCGTATATTATTTCGTAATTATAGCAATGCTAAATGAAAGTTATTTTCATCAGTGACTCTCATGCTGTCAAGCCGTTGTGACATTGTGCTAAAAATAAAGAATCACGGTGACGAATATTTGTTAAAAATATTTATAGAAATTTGGACTATTACTTAACAACAATGTACTTATTATAATTTTTGGAAGTATGTAAATATATTATTGCTAGATGTTTCATCAAATTAGAGAAGCTGCGTGTCGTCATCCGTGGAGAAGGTTTAGATTAAATGAATTGCCATATGTCAAATATGATATTGTTATCGTAGAGTTTGACATTTAACATTTGAGTATTAAGGGATATTTTAAAATCGATATTACTTTAGATTTGGGTATGTTAAAGTATTTTTTTTTTTATTGCAAATGACCGTATTCAAGGGGTTACACTATTTCTCGAAACAGTGTTTTCTGAGTATAAGTAGGCGTAGAAAAGTTCTTATAAACGAATTGATTGATCGGCTTGAAATCTTGACACCGCCATTATAGATATTACATAGAGATTCTGATAGAAGGAATGGAATTGTAATTTTGATAATAATTTCGATTTTTTAAGTCACAAAAACCGTGTTTTTTGGAAGCGGCGTCTATGATTCCAGCAGACTGGCTAACCTAAAATCAAAAAAACAAATTGCATGTTCATCTGTAGGTATAGCCGAATATTAGGTCTTTTACAAGTCTTTACAATTTTTTTTTTTAATGTTTTTAAACGTTAAAACCGAATAAGGTCATGAGTTTTTGCAGCTCATTTTTTATGATAAAAAAACAAGTTAAATATTTTTCAAACATCCTAGTTTGGGCGATAGCCACATGTGTGATAAATCTATTAATAAAATTTCAAAGCGATCGAGAGAACCATTTTTGGGAAATCGTAAACGGCAGTTGTAAAAATGTAGTTTCGAGAAAAAGACTTTTGAAAAAGCGGTCTAAAGAACTTACTTTCTCACTGAAAATATAAAAAATTTGATGACAAGAACGCCTTTTTTCTATATAACAAACTTTTTAACTCTACCTGATTCTTTACACTTTTTCTGATCACTTTACAGTACTCTAATCAAACAAAGAAGTTATGAGAATAAAACTTTGCACAAATAGTGCCTTTAAGTTACTTTATCTTAGGCTTAAAAATTGTCGAAATTAGGCTATAACTTTTCAAGCACCCAGTTACCAAATATTTGAACCCCAGTGTATATTGCTACTTTTTTATCGAGTATATTGGCCAATCTATGAGGTGTAGGTTAGAATTTAGGGAGAATATTGTTGTGATAATAGTATGCCTTTGTGCCACAATTAAGTAAAAGAAGATGAATACTGTCCTCAGCCTCTATATACCTAATATAAATATTTTCGAATCTCCGGTTTACTGTATACCGTATCTATCTCGGCCAATATGTTAGAAATTTTAATTAAATTCAGAATCTAAAGCAGCGTATCTTCTTGCCTAAAATGAGTGAAAGCTGGACAATATTTACTTCCTCTAGTCCCCATATACTAAATATATGCAATTTCAAACATCTGCTTGACTTTATACCTTACATATTGGTCAATCTTATAAATTTCATTTCGAAATTTTTTTAGTGTGTATATTTTTAGTAACGATAAGTTGTACTACTAAAACGAGAAAAATCGGCTCAACGTACCGATATATACCTTTCACATATTAGAAATTTGATAAGAATTATATAAGAATTTCAAACTTCCGGGTGGCTTTAAATCATATTGACCGATACATGTCAATATATATGCTATATCTTAGCATAATTAAGGAAAAGTATGATATTGAAAATATAGTACTATAGTTTATGCTGAAAATATGCGATAATGAACCAAGAATTACTCCAGCTCCCACCCACGATATAAAATGGTTAGTCCACAATGAAATTGTGATTTCCCATCCTTTGGTTGATATTTTCCTCATAAACGCCATACACCAGGTGCACCGGCATGAATTGAGCGTTAAGGCACAAATGTGTTGGTAGGGAACATTTATTGTGAACGAGTCTTAATTTTTTTTTTTCGTTGGCATGACATCTGTCGAACATATTCAATAACCTTACAGTCGTTGAACAAACAATATCATATTTTTTTCATAGTGTTGAAAATGTCAAATTTTGTACCGCATTAAGTTTTCGTTTCCATTTGAAGAAAAGTGCAGCAGAGTCGCATCGAATACTTGTCGAGGCATATGATGATCATGCTATCAAAAGCAACCTGCAAAAAATGGTTTCAATGGTACAGAAAAAAATGATTTTGATGAGAGAAGTTAAGTACGTAGAAGACCACGAAAAAAGCTTGAAGACGCCGAACTGCAAGCAATATTGAATGAAGATGATACTTTGAGTCAAAAGCAAATGGCAGCCATGTTAAATGTTGCACAACAAACAATTTCAGACCGTTTGAAAGCTGTGGGGCAGACCCAAAAGTGTGGAAAATAATGGCAATAAATGTGAATGAAAGACAAATGGCAAACCGCAAAAAAGCTTTCAAAATTTTGCTTCAAAGAAACGAAAGAAAATCAGTTTTGCATCGAGTTGTCACTGGCGATGAAAACTGGATTTATTTCAGGAATCCAAAAGGAAGAATCCAGGAGAAAATCATGACTTAAATCGGGACAACCAGCAACATAGACTGGAAAAGCAGATGGAGATCAGAGATTCGGTTAGCAGGCAATGCTTTGTGTTTGGTGGGATCAGAAGCGTGTGGAGTAGGTCATAAGCTTATAAAATCTGGTGAAACTGTTATTACTAATCGCTACAGACAACAAATGATTAATTTAAATCATGGGACCGAAATACGACCATTTCTTACAATATTAACCCACCTTCTCATCATTCTAACACCCATATCTTGACACAAAAAGATCATTCAACAAAAAAAAGAAAAAACATGAATCCTATAAATGAATGTCACAAAAATCTGTGATTTCGTAGAATTGAAAAGTAAGAACCAAATTGTTTATAACCTCATCCACTATCCTGTTCATTTTACTAGTGTACAGGTGAACATGAATGTAGAAAACAGGAGGCACACATGTGCGAAATTTCAATAATGTCAACGTTCGCTGTCAATAAAGAAGAGGAGAAGAAGAAGAGAGGAAAAAATGCAATTGAAATGGCGTAAAACGTTGGACTGACAGAACAGCTGCAACAGCAAGAAATTATTGACATGTCAATAAAGCGCTTACAGAAGCTTAACAGCCATACACAAATGGAAATAAACACATAAACACATACATACAAACGTGCATACATACATACATACATGCATACATAGATACATAGATACATATATACACATACAAAAGCATACAAATTCGAATGCAAATGAATGAAAGACAAAAGGTAACGAGCAAAATATTGAGAAGGTAACACATACATATACACGTCACATATAAACATATATATGCACACACATACAATACAGGCAGACCTGCATACACACATAAACAACTACATATATACACACATACATACAAATATGCGCAATTGATTGGCGTAGAGGCATATATTGAGGCAATTTACTCGCACGTTTGGTGAAAAGCGCGGTCACAGCTTGTCACATCGATTGCGCGCGGGGGGCGATGGCAGCATTCTTTTCCAGCTGCATACCGCCAGCAGCCAATTCAAGGCACTTACACGCTCGCAGGCACAATTGTCAATAAGTCGCTGTTCAGAAATGGTGAATGCAGGCATATCAAGTATTGAATGAATGCGAGCGAAGTGGGCAAAGAGAAGAGAGAAAGTATTTAGAAAAGGATTTAGGTGTACTCAAGGTAGAGACATCGCTGGCTTAGAAGTAATACTGCAGTGAATTTGAGAAGTTTTTCAGTTGTTGGCTTTGAAGAGTTGATAATAAATAAATACGAAGGTTAAAAAATGAGGAAGATCAAAATTGGAGTACAAATAAGAATTAAATACACATTTTTTTATATTTCTGCATCAAAAATTTTATTTTTATTTCAGCGAGATATATATTTACCCCAGTAGCAGAGACGCTATACAAGTACAGACCTTGAGCTCGCTGACAGTGTGCTCAAAGCTAGTCAAGAATGCATGATTTCACTGCCCGTAGCATCAAGCTTTATGTGTAGTTTGTCTGATCAGAACGAAATCGTTGGAAACTGTAAAGGTGATGAATTTACAAGAAAGAGCACCCATATCCAAATTTGATCAAAATGGGAACGAGCACGTGAGTCCCTCTCATCGTGCATTCTGATGTTGGATCTATGGACTTCGTGCGAGTTCAGCATTTGTGGGGCTGAGAAAACTTGACACAGAGTGGAAGCAAGTTCCCCAACTGGACACTATCTTTTAGGAACTCACGCGGTGAGGCTTAAAGATTTGGCGGACCCAACTTGTCAAAGTTGAAGTAAACTAAATGAGGTCGAAATATCAAGAATTTTGCCATAAACTGTCCAGCTTTTGCCAGACTAAGACTGAGTCATCTCGGCTTGTGGCAGGATCTAGGCGCTTTCTATGGGTTTTTCGATCCTACTTAGGGGTTGTTGGAAGAGACTCCCTATCAATTTCTCTTTCAGACTTCTTGGCATTCGTTTTTAGAATTTTTCAACTCGAGGTTACAGCGATTAAGGCAGCGATAGATTTACTGCTTCGGGTTGCAGCCTCTTTAAGAGAAGTAACTATTTGCTCTGTTAGCATGGCGGCGATACTAGCCTTGAGCTCACTAACCTTGTATTCATAGCTAGAGAGAAACCAACTTAGATCCGCTATCAGTGAAATTAAAAGCAGTCTGTGCTCCACTCTCTCGTGGTTTCTAATATTGGATAGCTGGAGAGAAGCTTGATCAGCGCTGGGCTACAATAGTTTTATGCGCTGTCGCAAGATTCTCTGGCCCAAGATCGATCATTAGAGATCCAGTGAGCTCTTTGTCCTCAGTAAGGCTTGCCTCTTCTCAGTTTTGGGGGTTCTAACAGGTCATTGCATAACCGGCATCCATGCTGAAAGACTTGGAAGCTAGCACTTTCAAATGTCCCTCCGAGCCGGTGGAAATTGCAATTGAATTGGTTCGCAGAAGATCGATCGTAAGAGACCCAATAAGCTCTTTGCCATCAATAAGACTTGCCTCTCCCATTTTGTGAGAGTTCTAACAAGCCATTGTCCCATCGGCTTAAATATTATACGGTTGAGAATCACCGGATGGCAGCTGCAGAAGCTGTATGGACGAAGAGAAGGTGAAAACATCTCAGCATTTCCTTCTTGATTGTTCCGAGATTGCGAGATCAAGGCTGAAAAACCTAGAAGCTCACACTTCCAGATTTCCCACTGAACTGCTAAGAATAGAACTTGAATTTTTAAGAAAATTTGTGCTGGTCACAAAGCGCTTTGTCGACTTAAAAGCTCGGAAACAAGAGTTCTACTTTTATAGCTTCAAAAAGGACTACATATAGTAGTCCAAGTGCGTTCCTTGGATCAACCATCGAACTTAACCAAACCTAAACTAGAAACTCTGAGCATCACAACGAACAGGCGCCTCTGGCTGACCAGGGGGCCTATTCTGTAACTCGATTCGAAAAACAATTTACTCGAATTCGGATTTTTTATATTCTGTAACTCGATTTTCGGATTTTCAAGCCAATTTTCGAATAAAATATTCGTTAGCTTTTGGGTTGTAGAAAGCAAAAACGAATATTGTACGTTTTTATTCTGGCACAGGGTGGTGCCACTTTCGGATAATTATAAAGTAGATCCGAATTTCGAATAGAATACATTTTCGAATCGAGTTACAGAATAGGCCCCCAGGTGTGTTTAGTTGTGACCTCACGAGCCTCTTTAGCTAACGTAAACCAACCCTAACAAAGCGCTCATTACAATCAGTACATAGGAGTATTTGTTCATCAAATTGAACTGCCGATGTTCTTAGAAATCTAAGTGGGATCCTAACCTACCTTAAGCTAATCTAACACTATTTCTATCTTGATTAGTTTTGAACCGTTTGTAATCGGCTTTCAGCACTAGAGGGCTTCAATGAGGAATAAAAATAACACCCTTAGTAAATGATCTTTCCAATATGAGAACTTTTTTACAGTATTTAGGCGGATTTAACTCTGCTTGCTTAACAGAGAACGGACCCTAATTTACTTGTATATATTCCAATATATACTTTCATGAGAGCAAAAATATTATAAAGAACCGAACAACATCCAAATGTGCGGTGAATTTATTTCTGTTGGTAACCAAACTCATATTCGACCAGCCATTAGAGTGGGAGTCTTCCGCTTCCAACATAAACGAAAATTAAACATTCTACTCGTATAAATTAGATTTGCTGCATTTGTTCACTGCTAATTATCTTAGTAAAATTTATTTAGTTGAAAATATTTAATAAAACAAACTTTTAATTGCAAATATTTGCAATGAAACCAATATTTGTAATAAGCTTACAATAAAAGCAACAAAATACTTAAACCAATTTGGGCAATCAATTGCGTGGAAAATAGCCAAACTAACTGTTATAGGCCGTAATTTATACCGCGTCACCTGGACTTAATGCCACTACAAACATACGCCAACATATTGTGTGCTCATTAATTTGCAAATTTTAATCCTCTTTTCGATGTGAGTAATGGATGCCATGGAGCACTGCGTTGGCCGGCGAGCGAAAAGCAATGTTACCACATTGTTATGCAACAATTAATAGATACATGGATTTAATTTAGTACATAAGGGACATACAAATAATGTAAACGAATATATGTAATTATATACCAGGAACGCTTATTAAGTTAGCTCTTAAAAACTGAACATACTGAGAACACTGGTTACGTACTGCATGAAGAAGTTCACGGTTGTAAGCGAACTATTTATAAGGAGAGGTCCTAATTGAAGAAAAGACCTAAGTCTGCGATCTACACTAAATCAATCAAAGATCTAAATTTTCTTTCGATTATTTATAAAATTGAAAAATGTCTCACCAAATATATACGATCATGCGAAAAATAAGAACTATTACAAATATTTTTTTATCTGAATTTGATTTATAATTCAATATTTTTAGTATGAACCATACACAGTCATATTTCTAAACATCTTTCGCTCATGAAAATATTTTTTATAAACACTAATCAGCCGTTCCAAGTTAGATCCGACGTTTTCGAGCCAAATTTTGTTCAGCGATTAGGCCCCTTTCTGACTCAATGGGTATGCAAACAAGTAAAATTTCGCTTTTGGGACGAAGAGCAACTGAAGAGCTGCCATTTCATTCAGAAAAAACAACGATTTGGTGTGGTTTGTGTCCATAGTACTTCAAAAAATAATGCCGCTGAGAACGTCAATAGCCATAATCCCGACTATTTAATGACTAAAATTGAAACTCGTGATCTCAGCGATATTTGGTTTCAACAAGACGGCGCTCCTTCCCACAAATCGCATCAATCCATGGATTTATTGAGAGAACACTTTGGTGATCAGATAATTTCGCGTTTTGGGCCGGTCAATTGGCCACAAAGATCGTGTTATATCACACCGGTTATTGTTTTCTGTGGGGATATGTAAAGTCTTCTATCTTCGATTCAGGCCTTGGAGCAAAACATCACGCATGTCATTCGCCAGTTACCAATCGAAATGCTCGAACGAGTCATCGCAAATTGGACCAAACGGATGGATCATCTGAGACGTAGCCGCGGCCAACATTTGAAAGCGATAATCTTCAGAAAATAAATGCCAAAGAATTCTCCATTAGATTTGGAGTTTATGTGTTTTTTCTTAAAAAAAGTAAGAAATCTCGAAATAGGTAACCATTTATGAAATCTGTCTCGTTGAGTCATATTAGTCCGTACTTTATTGCAAACTGAGACGCCCCAGGTTTGCTTGCAACCAGAAAAAAAAATTCTGCCTTGCAAACTGAAGGAATTAATTGTCGAAACTTTTTTTCAAACTGGACCAATGTTACCCTCATGTCAATGGCATATGATGATAAACCTTCTTTGACCGACCAGTTGGAAATCAACATTTGGCAAAGTATTGACAAGCTAAAGCCGACAGAGGTGGAACGAAATTATACAAAAATTATTATGACAGTGAAATTTTTAAGTCAGAAGTTGTAGGTCTAAATATGTCTATATCTATAAAAACCCATTAAAAATGTTTGGGGCGAGAGAGAATTTTACATAACTGCATAACTCACAGAACAATGCACCTTCCTGAAATAGAATGGACTGCTAAAGATTTCCTCAACGTCAGAGCTCACAGTCGGATATGGGGGGAGAAATCCGAACTTGATCATCGAGAAGTTAAAACAGCATCACAAAATCACAGTTTAATGAGTCCGCGGTTTTGATTTTGCTTAGAAAACACTGCTGTCAACGCCACTTTGTTCCACAATGAATACAACGGAGGTAAAAGATTTCTACGCTTGAATATTAAATAAAAATTAAGTTGAGAGAACTTTGATTTCAGTGAGTAATTCTACACTTAACTCGGAGCGTAGTCGTTTTCTTGAGTGCCAAGTTCGGTAAGGGTGCTATGACCCTCCCGGTAGTGTCAATTTACAACTCTGGAATCAATAGTTGATGTCGTTAGATTTTTTTTGGGTAAGAGATATATTTCATGGAAATTCTACTTACTATTTAGACGTTCAAAATAATACTTAGTAGGGCTTTCTTGAGATAAATTCAGAAAGGTATTAAAAACTATATAATTAAGATTTGGTTATTCGAACTTGAATAGAATCGTTAATATTCTTCGAATAAAGTAGTAGCATATAAAAATATAAATATTTTCATTTACACTCAAGATCAAATTTGACCCGGACTGTTTCAAATAAATTGTGCGCGCAAGCCAAATCGATAAATAGAGATTGGTATAATCTCTTTTAGGTTCCAGTTTGTCTGGTGTTTTTATCAATAAAAACAAGAAAAAACGTTAACTTCGGTTGCACCGAAGCTAAATACCCTTCACAGGTGCATTTCTGTTTGTAACTATGTGTTCAGTTTGTATGGAAGCTATATGCTATAGTAATCCGTTCTGAACAAGTTTTTTAGAGATTACATTGTTGCCTTAGAAAATAACATATAGCAAATTTCGAGAATATATCTTGTCTAAAGTGAAAGTTTCCCATACAAGCATTTGATTCCGATCGTTCAGTTTGTATGGCAGCTATATGTTATAGTGGTCCGATATCGGCCGTTCCGACAAATGAGCAGCTTCTTGAAGGGAAAATGACGTTTGCAAAATTTCAGAACGATATCTTAAAAACTGAGGGACTAGTTCGTATATATACAGACAGACAGACGGACAGATGGACATGGCTAAATCGACTCAGCTCGACATACTGATCATTTATATATATACATTATAGGGTCTCCGACGATTCCTTCTGGGTGTTACAAACTTCGTGACAAACTTAATATACCCTGTTCCGGGTATAAAAATCAAACAACGAGTCCTGTGAGTCGTCCAGCCACCTATTGTTAATGACGATTACATCGAAAAAGTTAAAGAAACAGTGTTGGAAAATCGTTGAGTTGGATTCAGAGAGATTGTAAAGGACCTCAACATCATTAAACCATTTATGTTAAAGTTTAAGTTAATGTTTTGGTTAATATTTTGGGTAGGAAGCGGGTAAATGTTAGACTCGTACCAAAATACCTGAATGTGCCGTAATATTCAAGCATTATTGTGACCAGTCCGGGTCAAATCTGATCTTGAAGGCATTTATAATTATTTCTTAAATAAATTATTATATTGATCACCCTGTTTTTGTATTACAGCAGAAAAATTCGTTTGTTTAACAACATACATAGGTATATTTAGCACTAACCTTGTTTACACTTTCATACATACATAACTACATGCATATGTATATATATTAATTTACCGTAATACATATAATGTACGAGAATGGAATGAATAATCGATTATAATTGAGATTCATGGCCACAAAATGTAGAAAGCAGATAATGAATGATAATTATAAGTGCAATACAAATACCTGAGCGTTCAATTACTGTTACGGCGGGGAGATTTTTGTTGTAATTAGAAATGTTGCAGCGTGCTGTTACATAAACACACACACACGCACAGGTAAAAGTATGCAAATCTGTTCTTGGCTTAACTTTGTGCTTAACTAATGTCTCATTATTATTATTATTTTTGGTTAATTACTTGTAAGAGGTATTGCAGAGCATATAATTAATAATAATATTGTCGATACATATCAATTAACCGTTATCTTCAACTAAATCATGCAATAAGCTGACCTACGTATAGAATAGCATAAGATTAGTAGTGTGCATGATAGGACAAGAGAGAGGCAGAGCGAGAGGGAGAAAACAGGGTGGTATTAATTAAACGGAAAGATGATTTCCAAGACTCAGGGTTGTAATTAGCGCCAATCAGTGACCAATTAAGCGTTGATAACCCAAGATGGCTACAAATTATGTATTAGAAGCTCTTTAAGAACAGTACACTGAGGCTAAAGTTTTGAGTTGCAAAGGAGAAGGTTATGCATTTTCAGTTTTTAAATGTAAATTAAGTGGTCATAGACTAAGGAGTACAACTGGGAGCTGAAAAATAGTAGACTTTTAGAATTCTGAATTTATTCTAATTAATTAAAACAAAAAATTCGACGATTGCGTTTTCTCGCGAAATTTAAAAATAAAAGTCTTACTACTTTTTGCCTACACTAGTATACTGAAAATTGTTTTTTATCAAATACTCTGCTTTCCAATTTTGACTAAAGTTGAGTTTTATGTGGAAATTTTATTACTTCAAGTTCTATAGTTTTTAAAAGAAATCCATTATTTTTGCATTAAAAATAATATTTTAACATTGGGAATAGGTAGTAGTCTCTTGATGTCAGGTCCAGACTATCAAGTGGAGGCATAAGAACTTGCCAGCCAAGCTCCCGAAGCTTCTTTAGAATCACTAGCGATGTGTGTGCGCTGCCATTATTCTGAAGCAATACAATTCCTGCCCTATTATTCAAAGCGGGCCACTTTTGGGTGATTGTTACCTTCAAACGTTCCAATTTTTGACAGTACAAGTTCGAGATAAGAGTTTGTCGAAAGGGCAGCAGCTCATAGTAGATGATTTCAAACATTCATAAAATTTTTACTTGAGCGTTGATCCTAGCTTTGCATGACGTTGTCGTAAGTGGCTCAGTTTTCAATTTAGGCTTGGTAGTTGGGGATTATGTTAGTTTCTTGGTTCTGCCCATCAACACAAAACACACTTTATACAATCGACCATTGGCTCACAGGAAAAGAGAATACTGATTAATTCGCCAAACATTCGCCTGTCATCAAACAAACTTTCGTCGTACACGTGACTAGGCTCCTACGTCACTGTTGACAGTCATAACTTCAAAGTCGTAGATAATTTCGTCTATTTTGGAACCAGCATTAACACCCACAACAATTTCAACCTCGAAATCCAAGGCAGAATAACTTTTGCCAACAGGTGCTACTTCGGACTAAGTAGGCAATTGAAAAGTAAAGTCCTCGCTCGAAGAACGAAGACCAAACTCTACAAGTCACTCATTATTCCCGTCCTACTATATGGTGCAAAGGCACCAAGACAACATCTGATGTGTAGGCGTTACGAGTTATCTTTTAAACCAAAGAGTCGATTCCATGTAAAAATCCAAATGAAGATTCTATAGAGCAGACCTGATGTATTAAAATATTTTAAATTTTAACGCTTACTTGAAAAGGTTCTCAGTTGAAAACCATAGCAGTTACGCAGGAAATTAATCTCTGGTTTTTGAATCGATCCGGAGTTATCGATTGTCTTAGCTATACGACTGGATTGAAAGCCTCTTGATGAACTTGGTAAAACTAGACAATGATAACAAGATCCTTAAGAAGAACTCTACCTCAACCGAATGTTTGCGGTGAATTCCAACTCAAAAAAGATGATGGAATACCTCCAAAACACAACAGAGAATTTGAAAGTTTCGGCAGTTCATAGAGAAATGGCTATGGGAGATGGCTTCAGCAGCTGATAACAAATACTAGACCACATCTTGAAAAGATCAGCTTTTGATTAAAGCACATATGGGGAAGATTCTTACAGTTAAGGTGCGGTGGTATGATATCTGATCCCTGGTATATTAAGTACACCACGAAGTTTACAAAGCTCAGTGAGTAACGTCGGATGTCTCTCTCGGTCTGTTTGTATATACGAAAACTACTAGTCTCTGAGTTTTTGAGATATCAAAATTTTATCTTCCTCCCTTTTCGACAAAAAGCTGTTTTTTGTCGCATCCGCCGATCGGACAAATATAGCATATAGCTGCCATACAAACTGATTTCTTTGTATAGACATTTTTTACTTTCAAGACTTCAAATAACGTCAATATTTTAGTAGATTTCTTGCCATAAACTGAGTGAGGATCACTCAACTTCAACTACTTGCCAACTAGTCATAATCTAGTTAAAAACGGTGTGGTTTCGCTAACTCAGGGATACTTTGTTTTACCACATAAAAACTACAGCAACCCAAACATAAATTTAATAGCTTAAAGCTTTAGAACAATTAATTAAAAAGAATGCTCCGCAGTGGCCGACAAGCGCCGGCATGCCGCTGTGTAAAGTCTCTAAAACTGCGAAACACCGGAATTAGACACGACCACGCTTATTATATAATTGCAGCTGTGCGACCAACGAAAACTTTCCAACTACAACTATACCAAAAGGGACTCGACGGACGGACGGATCGCCCTGGCACCCACTTGCCGCGCTTGCTTGCAATAAAAGTCAACTGCAAATTGCCACAATAAAGATGCGGCTAATAAAAGACGACGGCAAAAGTTGGCCAGCATTAAGACTCGAAGAGTCATGTTGCAAATGTTGCAGGGCTGACTCAAGTAGCGAAAGCACAAAAGGATGCGCAAGAGAAAGTGCAGAAAAGTGAATGCAGAATGCGGCAGGATGTTGAAGGATGCACAGCATTTAACGCTTGGACTATGTATGAGTCAGCGTGATGTGTGTATGGCTGTAGTGTAACGGGTGTAGGTGTTTGTGTGCGTGAGAGTGTGTGTGCCTGTGTCAGCAAATGAATGCGCCACAACGCTTACTGACCCACTTTCTGCACCGGAAGTGGTGAAAGCAAATGAAAAATAATGACTGATAAACACGTGCACGCGAAAGCAGAGAAGAAAACACAACAACAACAACAGCGATGGTAAGAAAGAACTTAAAAGAAAGGAGGTGAGCACAAACAAAAGCACATGTATTAAATAAAGGCTAAAAGGACGTAAGACCAGCAGCAGCTGCTCTGTGGCATTGGGGGGGACATGGTCGACGACAAATGAGTGCGGCGGCTGATGGGGACAGACGGTAATGGTCGGTAATAGCGGACGCCGCAGGAACAAATGGCAAATGCTTAAGCATGCTAGGGAAAGAATAACAAAACCGTAGCCGGAGGGCACTTAACGTAAGCACACGTACGTACGTGTATGTGTATATATAATTACTAAGCCACACACACACATACATAAGCAGTTTCATAATATAAAACTCGTAATTAAAGATTCACAGCACGTCTGTCACACGCAGAGTGTTGGCAGCGTTTTTGCTGTTTTTATACCCTGAGCAGGGTATACTAAGTTTGCGAAGAATTCGGCGACCCTATAAAAAATATAGATATAACTGATCAGCATGACAAGCTGAGACGATTTAGCCATGTCCATCTGTCTGTCCGTCTGAATATACGGGAAATATCGATCTGAGATTTTGCATACGTCCTTTTCTCACCACAAAGTCGCTGATTTGTTGGAACCGTCGATATCGGACCACTACAACTTGTAGCTGCCATACAAACCGAACGATCGGAATAAAGTTCTGTATGGAAAACTTTTTTATTTGTCGAGATATCTTTACGATATTTGGCATGGACTACTTTCTAAGCCAACGCCATAACATCCGAAGAAATTATTTAGATCGGATCACTATAGCATATAGCTGTCATACAAACTGAACGATCAATATCAAGCTCTAGTATAGAAATTTTTTTTATTTGGCGAGATATCTTCCCGAACTTTAACAAGGATTATTTTCCAAGGTAACGGTATCATCTCCGAAGAAATAGTTCAGTTTGGACCACTATAACTTACAGCTGTCATACAATCCGAACGATTGGAATAAAGTTCTTGTATGGCAAACTTTTTTATTTGACAAGCTATCTTCACAAACTTTGGTATGGATTAATGCCCAAAGCAACGGTACAATCTCTGAAGAAATTGTTTAGATCGGAGCACTATAGCATATAACTGCCATACAAACTGAGCAAACAAAATCAAGCTCTTGTATGGAAAACTTTTTTATTTGACGAAATATCTTCACGAAATTTGGCGTAAAGTATTGTATCGAATAACGGTACATTCTCCGAAGAAATTGTTCAGATCGGATCACTATAGCATATAGCTGTCATACAAACTGATCTATAAAAATCACATTCTTGAAGAAATTTTTACATCTCTGAAGGGTATTACAGCTTCGATGCAACCGAAATTAACGTGTTTTTCTTTCAACACTTGCTATTGTTGTTGTTTGCCTGACTTCCGCGTATAAGCTTGCGTTGCCTTCTCCACTTTCGCAAGACTTTCTTTACGACTAGTAATATTTCTTGCTTCAGCACGTTTATAGTCTTTAATGTCATTTTGTTTGCCATTGTCGTTATTGTTGTTGCTGTTGTGTGCGCTCATGTGCAAAGTGTTCACCGGAAACTACAGCAAAAGTGTTAACCGTAGTTGCTTAGCGAGCGAGATATAAGGATAACGGCGATAATGTCCATAATGACAACATCGTCATATTTATCTACTCAAAAGCGCAAAGTAAAAGAATAAACAAAAGATAAAAACAACAAAACAACAGCAAAACAACACAAGCTGAAGAACTTCAAGTAGATAGATGGTAAAACTTAGACGGCCATGAATGAAATATTGATAGCGAAAAGGTTATATAAAGACTCATTTGAATGCGGAAGCTGACAAGCGGCGGAACTTTTCATATTGTTCGTAGTTTCTCGGCTAAGGCTTGGTCGCCGCAAGAGTGTGAAACACAAAAGATTTGCGTAACGACTTAATAAAGCAATGGCGTGTGACGTACGGACAACTTGTGTTGTCCTTCGAGATTTACAAAGAGACACTGCTATCACCATAAAATTTATATAATATATGGGGATACCGAAACATCCTTGGAAAATCACTTAATGAACAGCATACCGTATTCTAAAAGGTCAGTTAGCTGATTGGTTTAGACGCTTCATAATGGACGATTTTGTTATTAACAATCGTCCGCGTGAAGGAAGGCCAAGAATCTTCAAAGACTGTGATATGGAGACGTTGCTAGATGAGGATCCGTGTCAAACGCAATGCTTCGGCTTTGGAAGTCACCCACCAAACCATTTCAAAGCGACTACGCTGGGAATGTTTCAGAAACACAGAGCTTGGGTTCCTTATGACCCCAATACCAAGAGGCACAAAAACGTGGTTCTGCTGTTGTCAAACACGCTAAAACCTACCTGGCAACACTTAAATAGGAAGTCCTACCCCAGCCGCAGATTCACCAAATATTGCTCACTCCGATTATTATTTATTCTGTTGGATGACACACAATCTAGTCCAAAAGCAGTTCCACTCACAAGACGACATCGCAATATGGCATGATTCATGAATAGCATCACAGGGTGAACAGTTTTAACGTAATGGTATTCGAGCTTTGCCGGAGAAATGAAAAAGTGTTTTGGCTAGCTATGGGTAATACTTGGATTAAACGAAAACGTAGTTGAGCACCTAATATTTGAGAATATTCTCCAAAAATTTTGAAGATGAGTCGGGAAATAATTTCGGGAATAAAAGCGTGACAAAAAAATAACCGGAAATCATAAGTAAAGCGCAAGAAATCATCAATGTTTATTTTGTCGCCTTCAATGTAATCCCTATCAGATGTAATACAACAGGGTTTGTAATAAAGCTGAGGCGATTTAAAAAAAAAATTATCGAACCAATCGTTACAATTCTTTAAAATGTTCAAAATAGGCTCCTTCTGCGTCGATGCAGCGCTGCCAGCGCGATTTCCAAGCAATGAAGGCGTCACGGAAGGCATTCTCCGAAATAGCCCTGAGAGTCGAGGTGTGATTTCCTTTCATCGGCTTTTTCAGGCAAGGAAGCAAAAAAAAGTCCGAGGTGGCCACATCTGGGCTGTATAGCGACTGCGGAAGCATTGGGATGCCGGGCTGTTCACAAGAAAAGCAGGTTGTCATGGTACAACTTCGCGCACACCTTGCGCATGTTCAAGTGCTGCGTCACAATGTCATGAACCACAGATTTTGATAAATTTAATATCTGGGCAATTAAAGGAATATTTAGTCGACGGTATGAGTTGAAAACTTTGCGCACACGAGTCACATTATCGGTGTTTGTCGAAGTCGCAGATCTCCCAGCACGGTCTTCATCCGCGACCTTTTCCCGGCCCTCCAAAAAGGCCTGGTGCCCCCGAAACACACCACTTCTGGGTAAGACCTGCTTGCTCATATCAAAAGTCTCTGTCGTAGATTTACCGATTTTTACACAGAATTTAGTCGCGCACCTCTGCTCTAAAGAACGCTGCATTTTCGCCCTGCACCATTCACAGCAACACGTCGCACGAAAAGTTTGTCCTGACTCTTCAAGTGCTCAGAGACAACTGACCAGTCGCTCGTTCGGTAGCTAGGAACGCTCTCTACCGAATCCAGTCGATCAATAACAGCATAAAATATCTGTACTTCAAACAAAGCAGCAATTAATATTTAATATATTTCCAGTGAACGAAACCATTGCGTATGAGTAACTATTTAGTTTTGCTTACAAAAACTTAAGTTATTTAATATACTATCTCTTTAAGTTAATGCGAGCTTTAATGTAAAAAAAATGTTTGCCTTCATTTATATTACTTGTATTGCTTGCTTCATCACGCATCTTTATTTTTTCTCTCACAATCGAGGTCAAAATGTTAATGACAGTGGGCGAACACGACGACCAAAGACTGTAAACTAAGGTCAAAGGAAATGAAAAAACACAAACAAAAAACAAAAAACCAAATAAAAACAAAATAATATGCTAAAGGAAGCAGTTAAGAGTAAGATTTGTGACATCACTGTGCGCTCAATTTACATAATGTGATAATATTATATTTATTAGTATGTATTATGACACTTCCAACGCATATTAAGGTCTAATTTCAACTAACACTAAGTAAATTGGTTGTTTAGTAACTTATTTTTTTTTTGTGAATTCTACAATCAAACGCTTAGGATGATGTAGTAAATTTGTGGATAAATCTACATATTTGTTGAGTTGTGTATATAGATTATGACTAATTTATCGGTTAGGGTAAGGTATATTTGAATGAGAATACATGTAGATAATTGAATATAGAAGGCTACTGGTATAAGTTAGAATAATCAGTTGATCATTTATGCACTATGTTCAAACTGGTGAACTAACTGACTCAGTGATTGATATGTTAATTGTCTAGCTGACCCAAGTTGTACGAAGATTTCAGGATTTGGCAATTATAATGTTGCTAGCTGATGTTGTAGCTTTGCACTTTTGATGTTATACATAACAAGTAAGAAAGGGCGAAGTTCGAGTGCAACCGAGCAATTTATACTCCTGCAACTTGCAAGAAACGAAGCCGGGGAAATACCTAAAAGTGAAGAACGTCTAACAGAGGATAAGAATCTAAGCAGTTTTAGATACACATACATATGACCTATAAAACTTATAAACACTGACCGACGTAAAGTTTTGTTAGAAAACGAAAATCATTATACAAGGGGCGTTCCAAAGTAAACAGGACAAATGGTTTTTTCAGCAAATTCAAGTTATTTTATTCAAAATAGCCTCCTTCTGCTTCAATACAGCTTTTCGCATGGTCCAAAATTTCAATGATGATTTCTGCTGATTTTTGATGAATTCACGCACAGTTTCGATGGAATTTCCGGTGACCACGGATTTTGTTTGGCCCACATCGTCATTTGTGTTCTCACGACCACTTTGAAAACTTTGAAACCACTCGTGCAATAGGATAGGGATAGGCAATCATCGCCAAAAACTTGTTTCATCAATTGAAACGTTTCGGTGGCATATGTAACCAATTCTTTATCAAAATTTAATGTTGACTCTTTGTTCGAAGATCATTTTCGCACCGATAACACGAACATACTGACACTTAAAATGCAATAACTTCACTTTCAATCTTGAAATGTCTTCAAATTCTCACTGGACTATAGATGACGCCACCAGAAGGCGCTAGATTCAAAAAGTCCTGTTTACTTTGGAACGCACCTTGTATGTAGTATATAAGTTGTGGTAGTATTGACTCGACTTTTCCAATACCGCATATGTATGCACTATTAACATGCCACATACTAAAAACCAATCATATAGAGTAAAGTCAGCCGAATGTTCCAAAATTCTGATATTAGTTATATGGAGGCTAAAAGAAGTATTGGTCCAATTCAACTCATTTTGACACACAGACATACCATTGTCAGAGAAGTAATATTCCTGAATTTCAATTATATATCTCAGACATTGACCGATATTTTCGAACAAAAGTCAACTAAAGGTACAAGGATCCACATATTCGGTACCTAGGGGCTTAAACAGTTTTTGTTGGATTTGCACAGTTTTTGATCATAAGGTGGCACATACTAAAAACATTATTCGTGCAAAGTTTTATCCCGTTATATTATTTGCTTCTTGATTTGTGTGCTGGAAACTGAACGTATCAAGTGGAATTTAAAGTTGTGCTATATGGAAAATAGGCGTGGTAATTGTCCGACATGACATAGGAATATGAAAACAATGCCACGTACGAAATCTTATCGAAATCGGTCGGTCGGGTCCCGAGATATGGGATTTACCAAAAAGTGGGCGGTGCCACACCCATCGCCAAATTTTTACCCGGACCCATATAAAGCCTTTTCATGTCATTCCGGCGGCAATTGGTTCATTTAGTTACTGATTTATTGCGCATTTAGTAGTTTTAAACAGTACCGTTATATGGGAAGGATACGGGGTTTTCATCCGACCTCATCCATTTTCACACAATTCTCGTTTTATTTGTGCTGGGCGAATTTCGTTGTGGTAGCTTTAGCGGCTTAGGAGATATATACATTAAACTTATTAGAGGGCGGACAACGCTCACTTTTTCAAAAAAAAATTTGCCCATAGGTGTCCTTTGCTGCGACAATCCTCTGTGCCAAATTACGATTTTATAACTTAATTCAGTGCTTAGTTATGGCATGTTATAGGCTTTCGGTTAATGGCGATTTGTGGGCGTGGAAGTGATCCGATTACGCCCATCTACGAACTCGTTTTTTACTAAGAAACCCGTGTACCAAGTTTCATCAAGATTTTTCAATTTTTACTGAAGTTACAGCTTGCACGGACGGACGAACGGACAGACAGTCACCCGGATTTCAACTTTTCTCGTCATCCTGATCGTTTATATATACATAACCCTATATCTATCTCGTTTAGTTTTAGGTGATACGTACAACCGTTAGGTGAACAAAACTATGATACTCTGTAGCAACTGGTTTCCAGAGTAAAAAAGAGCGTTTTGACATACGAGCGCTATTTGTGTTATCTACAGTTACTTTAAACATTCATCGCGGCCAAAAAAGAAGTGCATCATCAACATTTTTGCGCGAGAATTTTTTTACAACTCTCGACGTGGACAAACCAGCAAAAGTACATCGATGAATATAATTCAATTTTTGCGATGAATTTCCATCGAGGACCAGTGTTTATCGATCGTATGGTGAATTCAATCGAGATTGTAGATCAACCCAAGACGAATTCCGTGAAGGTCACCCAGAAACCATTGATGTTCTGCACAAACTGATATTGCAAGAACGTCGTGTAACCTATCATGATATTGTGACAACTACAGGCATTAGTGTGACCAGCTTCAAAAACGCATGAACGTTTGACTGCAAAAAAGGTCAGTTGTGTACGTTGGATCACACACAATTTATCAATCACTTAAAAACAGGCTCGTGGCCATTTGTGATAAATGTTGGCTGTCTATGAAATCGTGACAGATGACGAATCGTGGATTTTCAAGTATGAGCCCGAAAGTAGGCAGCAGTCGGCTTTATGAGTGTTTCCAGATGAGCCGAATCCAAACAAAAGTCGTTTGCAGAAGCCAAATAAGGGTTCAAATAGTTGGTTATTTGGCTCGAAAAAGTGGACATGTCATTGCCAAACTACTAGATCAACGCAGAGCAGTAAATTCTGAGTAGTATTTGTTGGTATTTGTTTGCCAATTGTCTTTCAAGAAATCAGAACCACCAACCACCGAAGACGGATCACTCTTCACCACGACAATCAAAACTCCCACACATCGACTGAAACAACTGCATTTTTGAGCACTCAAAATATCGATTCGATGGTATGGTATAGTCTTGACTTGACATCGAATAACTTTTTTATTCTCGCACCAAAAAAATATACAAAGAGGTCAACGATTGAAGAGGCAGTTGATGTGTTTAGAACGCATGTTTTGGCGATTCCTCGCGTCCAAAGTGTTTCGACAATTGTTTCAAACGGATGCAAAAGTGGATAGATTTTAGTGGAATTTTATTTTGAAAAGCAAGTCTTCATAGATTACTATTTGTTATCAAATTAATATGTTAACATAAACGGCAACCCTAGTAAAAATATTTCATTAAAGCTTACGAGATCACAAACAATTTGTAACGATTTTTCTGTATCAACCTTTTCCGGACAAATTTGAACTAACATTAACTTTGCTTCCAAATTCTCTTAAGAACTCTGCACATTTCCGTTGTGGTGTGGTTACTTCAAAATCCACCCGACGAATTCGTTCAAAAATATTTGTATTTGATTCATATTCGCTATATTTGGCAGTCTCAAAAGCCTTCTTCACATAAACAAATTAGACATCAAAGTGCTTAGATGTCGAACCACACTGCAATACCTGTTAGGATAAAAAGTGCTAAAGATAGAAGAATTTGTCAAGACAAGAAAAAGTGGCCATTAAGTGAGACACACAAAGGTTCAAAATGGAAAACATTTCATGAGGCTTCCGCACACACACTCACACACACTTTTTATAGGCAAAACTACTGATGAGCTTCCACATCTTTCGCAGGCAGGTTTTTGTTACTTTCTTTTCGCAATTTGGGGCCTCACTTAAGTGTCGCTTAGGGGGCAGTTTATTGTAGCGCTGCATTGTTAAATGGCTTCATCATCAAAGCGGCGGTGGTGGCAGCAGCAGCGGCTCAGTCAGCAGTTAATAGAGCGCGTAGCACTTTTGCCAGCAATTTGTTGTGCCGTTTTGTTGTTGTGTTCTTTTATTCTCTTTTTTTTTGGGAGTTTTTCTTCTCTTTTTTTATTTTTCATATTCCCACTATGCGCGTCGCCACCGACTCTCCCTTCACCGCATCTTTTTTCGTCTCACTCGTTTTTGTTGCAAGAAGAACGCGATCCGGAGGCAACACGAAAATCGCTTGACAACGACAAATTGTTGTTGGTGGTGCGAAAACTGGGTTAGCATGCTGTCAGCATAAGTAATAAAGGCTGCAACAACTACAACAACAACAAGAGTGAAACACCTCCGCTCAACACACAAAGTAACAAAAAGGAAGCAGCATCCAGCACAACAACAATATGAAGGGTAAATAAATACACAACAACAACAGCGGAAACAACAACGTTTAAGAACGTCATAAGACAAGCTGTAAAAGTGTTGTACGTGCTAAAGCATCAATGATGCATTGTAGACACGAAATTGACAAGGCGTCCTCTGTGAGCCGGAGCCTCGTCTGCTGCCGACATGAGCCTTGAAGCTGACGCATGGAAACACTGTGCGCCGCGCCAGACAACTGGAGAGTACACACTAGCAATTGGCCCGCTCTGCAGACAACATATGCAACACCAGAGAACGAGTGGGCCGTGTTGAAAGCTGCCCATAAAATGTATGTTCGGAGGCGTTGGTTGCCATTTGATTTATTATTTATTTTTCTTGCTTTCATCTTTCGCGGAGTTTTCCATTTTCACATGTTTTAATAAATTAACGGGAGAGGAATCGTTACAAAATTAGTAATATTTAACGGAAAGGGTTGAAGAAGCGAAGAAGAAAGAACAATTAGCCTCGAAAGCTTGAATACAGTAGATAATTGTTAATGGCGCCGACTTTCAATCGGGGATCTTATGTTGAGGAAGTGCGAGTATGTAGATGACCGTTCTGAATAATTTCTTCGAAACTTGTGTTGGTGCCTTCGTTAATAGTGTATGATAAATTTCATGAAGATATCTTGTCAAACAAGACAGTTTTCCATATAAAAACTTGATTTGCATCGTTTGGTTTGTATGAGAGTCATATACTAAAGTGGTCCAATATTTGCGATTCCGACAAATGAGCTGCTTTTTAAAGAGAAAAAGACGGATGCGAAATTTCAGAACGATATCTTAAAAACTCCGGCACTAGCAACATATATTTAGACAGTCGGACAGACGTACATGACTAAATTATTTACTCGTCACGCTGATCCCTCATATATGGATATTATAAGGTTTCCGACGTTGCGAGTTTTAGACGTGGAGTTGTATCAAAATGCATGTTCTTTAAAGAATGTGTTTCGCTCGCTTCGCCCAACTTATGGTCAACATAATCGGCCTACTGAACGTACAATTAGCAACACCATCACTCATATTGAAACCCAGCGTTCATTATTGGATAATATTCGACCGAATAGACCACGTCCAGCACGCAGTGAAGAAAATAATGCAGTCCTAACCATAGAGAGTCGATTCGGCACCGTTTGCAGAAACTCGGATTGACGTATGCAACGACTTGGCGCATTTTACAACGAGTTCTTAAATTAAAAACGTACAAAATACAGCTTTTGCAAGAACTGAAGTCCTTCTACCATTCCAAGCATTTCCCTATGAGCATTTCTTGAAAAGTTTGTACAGCGATGAGGCCCATTTCTAGCTCAATGGATAAATAACAAGCTAAATTGCCATATTTGAGGCGAAGAGCAACCTGAAGAGATTCAAGAGCTGCTATTTGTTCCAGAAAAACAATGGTTTGGTTTGGTTTGGACTCAACGGACTATCTGAGGTGAAGCCGCGGCCAACATTTGAAAGAAACAATCTTCCAAAAAAAAAAAATAAATTCCAAAGAATGTTTTTTTGAATGATAATAAACACTGCCCATTAGTTTTGAAGTTTTCTTTAAAAAAGTAGGGAATCTGAAAATGGATTACCCTTTATTTATAGACTTCGAAAGGTCTTTTACCAGTGTTAAAAATCTTGAAACTTAATATACCCTGCTATAAAAATGAAAAAATAAGAGATAACGGAAGAATAGAAGAGGAATCCCATTACGAAACATCTTGCTGAGAATACCATGATCTCTAAAGATCTGCAGACGGAGCACAGTCAAACACAAACGTAAATCACTTGAGTCAAGGAAAACACTAAGAAACTGCTTTAATCAATAAAAGTGAGGTTTAGAAGCTGTTAAAGAGAGTTTTTTCGATTAAAAAATCTTTGGTCTTGGTATAGTACATTCCAAAAGGCCTTTACAGTTCTGAAAACTTTTCATTATATCAGTAAAATTGTCCGATAATTCAACACGCTTACCGCATGCCACAGAGCGATATCGCCCAAATGTACTCCCATCTGGAGAACCTAATGTTATGAGACACAGATATATTTCAGGTTATGACATTTGACTCGATTTTGTATTCATAGCTAATAGGAAGTAACTCATTTCAATCGAAAAAACATAACTTGACAGAAGCTTTGGACAGTTATGAACTTCAGAGATAGTGAATGGATAGCAGGCCAATTATACGAGGACAATTAGACTTTCCAGCAAGACAATGTTCCAATCCATAGTGCAACTCGTTCCAATTGACCTGTTATTATTGTCGGCCTCTACATACAATGTCTGTCGCAAAAGAAACAGAACTTTTTAAATATAAGTGTTTCTGGTGGCGCCACCTATTGGTGGGTATATGAAATAAAAAGTTTGATCTCTTGTTGACATTTCGTAAAATTTTTAAGACAATTGGATAACTACAATCGATGTTATCGATCAAAAAGTGACAGCAGCTTTTGGTCATCGGCCGTAAAATGCAAAGAGCAAATATTAAATTTTGTTTTAAACTTGGGAAAACGTTTACTGAAACATTTCAAATGATGAAAAAAGTTTATGGTGATCAGTGCCTAACCCATAGTAATGTGCATGAGTGGTTTAAGCGATTCCAAGAAGGTCGTGAGGACCTCTGTGACGATCAGAAGTCGGTCGTCTTCAGAAGTCAAAAATAAAGACAATGCTGATTCGTTTTTACGATTCCGAGGGTATTGTACACCGAGAGTTCGTCCCACCTGGCCAAACGATTAATGCTGTGTTTTACCTTGGTGTTATGAAGCGTCTTTTTGTCACGCATTCGTCGTGCTCGACCACAATACCGTGAGGCAGGGTCCTGCGCCTGTTGCACGATAGTGCGCCGTGTCATCGGTCGACGCTTGTCACTGATTTTTTGACAAAAAACTACATATTAACCATTAATCACTCACCCTACTCACCTGATCTGGCACCCTGTGATATTTACCTATTTGGAAAACTTTATTTGCCCATGAAAGGACACTGGTTTCAGGACATTTCAGCTATCCAAAGGCGACGACCGATATTCTCAAGAGCATTCCGAAAAATGACCTTAAACACTCATTTGAAATGCTAATTGACCGGGTTAAACGCTGTATCGAAGCACAAGGAAACTACTTTGAATAAAAAAATATAACTTTTGAAAAATATTAATTTTTTGTTGTTTTTTTAACAGTCCTGTTTCTTTTGCGACAGACCTTGTATTAGCACTTCAAAGCCGGAAGAAGTTACGCTACATATGCATATACATTTGTATGTAGTTCCTTGGGTAATTACTCTAAAATTTGAAAGCTTCCACATTTAAAGCAAAAATTATTTCCTTAAGCTAACAAAAACACTGCTTAATCATCATCACCTGTATTTAATTAAACCATTCAAGGCCCTTTTCTACAACAACTGCTATTTGCCCTCACCCAAAAGTGAAGCGGTTGAGTCTAATGGTATTCAAAGGTCGAGAGTTCTTGAAGCGATAAGCGCACTAAGGTTGAATAAATGAGCTGGGGTGAATTGAAAGGCAGTTTATCTAGCTTTAGCTCTAATACAACAAAGCAGCAGTTGTGCTTGCTGTTGTTGTTGTTGCATATGAACTAGTTTAAACGCCAGAAATTCACGAAATTCCTTAACCAGTTTCATTTACCTTTCTCACTTCCAATGTCTATACAAATTATTTTTCCTTTCATTTTGATGGCGGCGCTGTGATTGCAGGCGCTATGACCTTTTGACCTGATTACGGTATTTACATATGTTTTTAATCAAATTTAAATTAACTTGTCTAATTTCCATGCCAACTTTTGATTTGATGCGCCTTTTTTATCGTTCATCAAAATGAAATGGAAAATGAAGTCTTTTGATGTTGTCATATGTATGAGTGTGTGCGTGTGTGTGTGGATGTGTATGTAGACACAGCTTTAATCTCATTCGGTTTTCATTTTTGCGCAACTTTCGTTGACATTGACTTTTGCCACATGAGCGCAATTAAAGCCAGTGACTAATACACATATACACACATACAAACACATGCATATGTTTGCCTTTACATATGTACATATGTGTGTGTGCGTGTGTGTTTGCTTGCGTCAACATGAATTCATTAAAATTGTGTGCACAAAAATAGACAAACTCAAATTTGTCGGATTTTCAGTGCGATGACAATGTTATTGCTATTTTTGTTGTTGTTGTTGCCTGCCGCAATAAAAATGTAAATGCTGCTTCATTTGCATTGTAAATATGTGTGTGTAGACACATACAAAACCATACAAACCAATGCGGTGATGACAAGACTGCACAAAAACAATGCCAACAACAACAACAAACACCAACCATATGAGAGCAAATCGATGTGCGCCTGCAAAATTGTCTTTGGGCTTTTGGGCAAAATAATTGCTGTGCATGTGTGTGTATAACTGCGGGCATGCTATATTCAGATACTTTTAAACATGCACACATACATACAGACAGCTACATGTGTGCCTGTGTATGGTTACATAACAATTCCATTCATTATTGGACACAATTGAAATTCAATTTTATGTCTGGTAGCCGGAAGTGCTTTTCAACAACACAGACAAATCTAGCAATGTCCTTATACTATATACATACATACATACATATAAGATGCGGGTGAGTGTGTGTGTATTAGAAGACAAAAAAATTACTGATTTACTGTTTTATCTAGTTTATGAATGAAATTGCTTGCTGGAGGCTTCTGACACAGCTACATATTCTTAAAGAACCCGAATTTGGTAGTTTCTATTTTTGTGCCCAAAGCTGTAAATTAATTTGCAAAACTTCTGATCTTGGTAAATTGTAGTTCCGCTAGCAATACTATGTTTTAAGTACACACTAACGAAATTACCGTTATATTGTACCCTACATCCTGCTGAACGATAGTGAAAGCACAACACCAGGAGATATCGAACGCGGTTCCCGACTCGCTCAGGATGGCACAGATGCTCCATTGCCGGAACATGAAGAAGATCGAAAAGCAATTACTCGACTGAAGAACAACAAAGCGGCTGGGACCAATGGATTACCGGTCAATTTATTCAAATATGGCGGCGAAGAACTGATAAGGAGCATGCATAAGCTCCGTTTCTAGAACATGGTCGGATGAAAGCATGCTCGATGATTGGAACCAAAGTGTACTCTGCTCAATTCACAAAACGGAGGAGCCCACAATCTGCGCCAACTACAATGGGATAAGCTTCCTGAACATTGCGTATAAGGTTCTATCGAGCGTATTGTGTGACAGACTGAAACCCACCGTCAACAAACTTATTGGACCTTATCAGTGTGGCTTTAGGCCAGGAACATCAACAACTGACTACAGGTTTTGTCCGGAAAGTAATAGGACTGAGTCGAATTAAAACACCGCGTACCTCTGCCCTAACGCTGTATTTTCGGCTTGCACCACTCACAGAAACACGTCGCTGGAAAATGTTTGTTCTGACTCTCCGGGTGCTCGGAGACAACTGGCCGGCCGCCGTTCATTAACTAGGAACGTCCTCTACCGAATCCAGTTGATGCGCGCTTGCGCCGAAGTACCGTCGCGACGGAAGAAAATCAGTCTTATTACTTTCTGGAAAAAACCCTGTATATATTCACCATGTGCTAAATCCTGCAAAAGACCCATTAAAGGAAGATCGACACACACACGAAGAGGAACTGCCTCTATGTCGCTATGTCTGACTTGGTATCCCCGCAAAGTTAATATGGCTGTGTAAGCTGACGTTGAGCAACATCAAAAGCTCCGTCAGAATCGGCAAGAACCTCTCGGATCCATCTGAGACTTCTTCAATCTATTGCAGGAGAAAATAATACGAGCTGCAGAGTTAAATAGAGAAGTTGCAATCTTCTATAAGAATGATATTGATATCATGGGCCTCAACACCCGCGCCGTTAGTCCCGCTTTCTCCTGACTTTATAAGGAAGCGAACCAAAATAGGAAGGATCAGGTGGTGAACGAGGGCAAGACGAAATAGTTTCTATCATCAAACACACCATTGTCCCACTCGCGACTAGGCTCCCACGTTACTGTTGACAGTCATAACTTCGAAATTATCTACGTCTATCGTGGAACCATCAACACCAACAACAACGTTAGCCTCGAAATCCAACGCAGAATATCTCTTGCCAACAGGTGCTACTTCGGACTGCGTAGGCAATTGAGAAGTAAAGTCCTTTCTCGACGAGAAAGCCCAAGACCAAAGTCTACAAGTCACTCATCATTCCCATTCTACTATTCGATTCGGTCATAAACTGTAGTATATCCAATACTATATATTCACCAATGTAATTTACCAACGATTTCTTATATAATACAAGTATATATTGATTAATAATACGATATAAAGCGAAGCGGAAGTTTGAAAATTTTATTTTAAGTATATGGGGGCCTTTGGTAAGTGTGGAGCCGATTTTAACCATTTTTGGTACTACGAAATATTATTATTAGAAGACAATGTTCTCTGAGTGTCACTAAATTACCTGATATGATGGCTGATGATGGCTCATATTTATCGACATACTAGTACAACTATATTGGTTCTGAATTTTAATAATATGTCTCAGAAATAAAGCAATATTTTCGATAAAAAATCAGTCAAACGCACTGGGGTTCACATACATATTTTATACCTTAGACTTGAACAGTTTCGGCTCGATTTCGACAGTTTTTAGACGTGAGATGGTACCTCAAAAAATCTATAAAGAAGCTGTAAAGTAGAAAAGTCATAAGGAATGTTATTATATGGGCTTAGGAGTGATTCCAAGAAAGATTAATCAATTTAAGATAGTAATAATTTGAGTCTCGACAAATAAAAATAAAATTTTGTAGACTCTTAACACTATCATCTGATCAAATTTGACCTGGACTGGTCCATTTAAAATGCTGCATGCGCGTTTTGGTCTCAATATGTCAGTAAGTGCATATTTGACAGCTGTTTATGTTACAAAAGGTCACAAGTATTTGAGTGTCACAAAGCATTCGGTTAATAATTCAGTTAATCATTCGGTGAATCTGTCAGAGCGTCATCGAAAGCTTGCCTCATACCTGTCGTCCATCCACCACTATCCTCGGTTGTGGACGTTAATATCGGAAATGCTAAAGAAACACTGCTGGAAAATCATACCGTTAGTATCAGAGGTATGACTTCTAGTTAGCATGGAGTCTCAACAGCTCTTATGCATCGACTCCACAGATTATGGTTAATGTTTTGGGTATGAAGCATATCAATACTATACTCGTAGCAAAAGATTTGAATCTCTAATCAAAACGACGTCGAGTAGAGATCGAAAACGACTGGTGACGAGACGTGGGTTTATAAAAATGATCTCGAAAATGCACTACATTCCGGCGAATGGCGCTCCAAAAATAAATTGAAACTAGAGAAAACAAGATTTCGTTGAACCGGGACTTATAACAAGTGTAGGAAAATTTGGATTAAGAGTTGGCAAGCCTCCAAAGGGCGAGCATGTCCTTTTTACCTAAAAGAGTACAGTTGAGATTTCTGTTTTTCAGTCAGATTGAATACCACACCCTTAGCGAATGAGACGAGGTTTATGGATCTCCAACATATACCGTTAGAACCAATATCCGTCTAAATAAATTACTATTGATAGAAATCTCGGAATATGTTACTTGAAGAAATGTCTTTTTAATAAACCAAAGTTTCGCCAAGCAAAGATATTTGTATTAAAATACGTGCAAATGTTGTTTTCTGTCAGTCCGGGTCAAATTTGATCAGACGGTATATGCTTTAGAACATATAGCCTGATTAGATAATTAGTCGAATTTAGTTGATTTTTATAGAGCTTTATTTCAAACAGTATTATCTGCGAAGCTTCAATTTTCAAAATTCACATAAAGTCAGCTGGCTTAATGTTACGGCTTCTTCGTTATTAAACGGTTCACAACCTCTTTTTTTTTGAATAATAACACAACAACCTAAAAAATATTAATGAAGCTTGGCTGAAAATCTGTAAATATCGTGTTCGCTTTAAAAGTAAATCATTTTTTAGCTTAGAAGAAACAAGCTTTGCCATTTGTCAACTGTCATCTGTCAGCTGTCACAACTGAAATGCTGATTAAACGCACAAGTCATCATAATTTGTCAATTTTCATATTTACAAAGTCATTCTGGGAATAAAACACGCTCGGTTATTTAAAGAGCAGAGAGTTCCAACACATAAAAAGAACTTGCTCTCATACTATATTCCTCTGTGCTCAAATTGAATAGACGGTGAAACGCATAAGCTCCCAGTCTAAATTTAATGATTTACAATTCTTCATTGTTTAACTTACTTAACCACATCAGAAGAGTCGTCAACAAGCGGGGTAGCACGTTGGTTAACCACATTTTTGACGTTAACAATTACCCACCGCAGGCAGTGTTGGACCTACTGTTGCGGCTGGTCCACCGCTTCAAAGGAGTTCAAAGGCAAAGGCGCATTCAAGTAAACAAACATTTGCATACAACCACAATGTTATAACGGTAATGTCATTGAGTTGATGGTATGGCTATCAATGTCGTCGTCAAGCTGGAGCAAGAGCGCCAGTACAACACCAACGCGCAAGCATTGTGCTACGATTAAAGTCAAGGTCAAGTGTCAGTGTCATAAAAGGAACAGCAAGTGAGGTGGGGTAGAGGTGAAAGTAAGGTGGCAAACCTAATGATTTGCAGACAAAAAAACTTCAACGCAATTGCGAACACACACAGACATACACACATGCACAGAAAAGCAGAGTAAGCAATGTTAAATTAACGGTAAATAAATCACACAAAGGAAATTTGCTGGACTTTTTTCATTTTTGTTTTTCTGAAAAGCTGTCTGTCTGCCCGTAATGGATTAAAAAAGACAATATGAAAGAAAAAACAAAAAGCAAAAATGAGGAAAAGGTGTGAAGAAAGAAAGCAAAAAAATCGCTCGCATTTGTAATTTATTACACCTGAGAGGGTAATACTATAACGCCGCTGCACTGCGCTGGTCATTTGTGTAGTCATCCATGCATTCATTTTTAACGTCTCGCCTGTTCATTTTTCTCTCTCCTCAACGGCAGCCACACGGCGTCAAAGAAGAACAAAAGACCTCGACCGGGATGCGGCATCACTCATTTCACTTCAGTTCACTTCATTAAGCTCATCAGTGAGTACGCCGAACTGCGCAAGGAACTAATTGGCTGGGTGGGTGTTTGCAGGTAAAGCTTGCTGAGTTCTGGCGCTGAATAACCTACTTTTGAGAGTAAATACTCCAACAGTTTGTTTTCAAGCATTTTTTTCCTTTAAGCAGGGGTTTGTTTTTTAAGCTAAGAGCCAAATTGCTATCAATAAAATCTCGAATGGATTCAATATTAGTTCGATGAAATTTTCGATAAAATTTACTAAAATCAGCAGAAGTCTTCGACTAAATCCAACTTCAAATCAAGTTCAACGAAAGCGCGGATCTCAAGTTCGGTATATTCAGGAAGAATTACTAGAACTCAAAAATATGAGCATCAATTACTCCTTGGAGATAGCTGCCACTAAGTTTGCAGCACACTGAAGAGCAGCCTCTTTTAGGTATGTGAGCAATCACTCCGACAGCAAAACAGTAAAAATAGTGTATGTGCTCACCAGACTCGTTTGGGTGCCTAGGCATAGCGAAATCGTTAAAAACTACAAACCCAAAGAACTGGCATGAGATCGCTGAGCAGCCGTATGTCGGTTAAATTGGAATGGGAACGAGTTTGGTATCCGATGCCTTTTTACCTTCTAAAGATGAACAAATAGCTCCTATGCGATTGAGAGTTCCTGCTGGCTGACTAAATCACCTTCTGTCAGCAAGGTTTGTCTGTTATCGTAGGAGTTCTTACTGTATATTTATTGTTCACAATGCGGAGTACATGCGTTTAAGCTGACAATTTTGTCCGACACCAATTATCACAACTTTGTCGTGGAAGGTGAGGTGGTAACATTCAGACACATTTTTCTTCATTATTTAGCTTTTTCAAGACTGTAATTGAAACATCTCGGCATAGATATCTTCGGCGAACCTGAAAAAATAGCCGGTCTTGAGATTAAACGCCTCAACAAACTGCTGGCGTGCTTAAAGAACTTTATCGACTTTTGAGTGCCTTTTCGATCAATACTCAGGAGTATTTAGGTATCCCAGTGTGTCAGGGTTCTCAGCTGTCCAAGTAGAATCTTTAAACTTTATAAAGGCATTTTCAACTATCTTTGCCTAATTTAACCTATCTGGTGTCTACCGAATAAAAAACCCCGACAAATGGGAAGATACTTTAGCACCTTTTCCAGAATTTCTTCAAACTTCATAACTAGAACAAAAATGTAGAACAGTGAGATTTCTCTCATAGACACAGTAAACATCATCTCAAAAGGAGGCAGCTTAAAATTATCTTAGAAAACAAAATTTTTGAGAAATAATATCAAAATAACTAAACGACATGTTTAAGAAATCTTGCTTTTTTGGGACGGAAAATTCGTGATGATTCCTGTATATAAATCTCCACTAAGGCCAAGCAACAACACGCTGTACTTAAAAGAAAGTTAGGGGTTTCCGCCACTCATATGGATAAATTTATTTCAAGTTACAGATTACACCATAATTTTTTGAAATCTGAGTATTTTGTGACAAAATGATTCTGTCAACCTTGCTCCACGTAGCTAATTTTTTAAACTACGTTCTCAGAGTTGAATTTCTTGCTAAAATCCTCTTCATAATATTCCTTTTGTGTAAATGTATTTGAAAATCATTGTTATGGTTTCAGGGAGATAGCGGAGCATATCATCTCTCATTAGCTGTTACTGCTAATGGTTCGTGTCAATGCTAAACTCGTACCAAAATAGCTTAATCTTTTGTTAATTCGACGTTGAGTAGATATTACAAAAGAGATTGTTGATAACTAGTAACAAGAGCTGGGTTTATGAATACGACGTCGGATCCAATTTGAATATGATAATAAAACTTTTTATTAAAATACCTGGAAATGGATAGTTTTTAGTCAGTCAGAGTTAATTTTGATCAACGAGTATACATATATATAGTAGTATGAGCAACAAATAGTAGGACTTTGTTCATAATTTATGTCGTCCCCTTCAATGTAATCCACCTAGGCTCCAGTACACTTGTGCAAATGTTTTTTCTAGTGCTCAAAACAGTTGTTAAGGTAAATTTCCAGAACAGCCTTCACAATGCATGTTTAATGTCTTCAATTGGCTCCTCGCAGCGGTCGTTTGAGTTTGGTGAATAATCAGAAGTCACGTGGAGCCAAATCAGGCGAATACTGGTTGATATTTAGGGAAGAACTCACGAAAAATCTATGAAGTGCATTATTAATTCTAGGTAAGGGAGGCGGTAGAAACCTCTTTGAATTAAAAAAAGGTAACAACTGTTACAAATTAAAGGATGATCTTTTCGTTCCCTCTTTTTTTATATTCCCTAAATGTTTCATGGTTTACGGAGCGCTATGCAAAATATTTGAAAATAAAAAAATAATATGCATAAGTCAAACTCATTCTGTAGCAAATATAAGAGACAACCGAATTTTACAGTATTCTAAAATTCTATTCTATAATGGATAGTGAAATATAACGCTAATTCGGAGCGCAAAAAAATTATTTAAATTTATTTTCAAAAAATTCTGTATTAACCCTAACCATTTCACTTAATGCAGATTTTTTTCTCACAATTAATTGTAACAAAACCACTGCCTTCGAGCTCCAATGTTCCACCGGCCACCCACAATTATGCCTGAGGTATACTAATTTCTTTGTTAGCTCCAAATACATAACTGTAATTGTATTTCTTTTGCCGTAAATTTTCAGAATTTGCTATTTTTGCCAAACATACCCACATTTACTCTCCCTCAAACACTCTCTCACTGCTCACAGTAAATTAATTCATTCATAGCGTTTTTGTTTTCAAAGTTATCAACAACTTGCTGGCGGCCTCATAGAATATTATACAATCAATTAATTGAGTTCGAGCAGTACGAAGTCAAATTGAGTTAAACCACCGAAATGGACGATGGAGATTCGCATGAAAATATCCGCATGTAACTACAACTTGTATGTAGCGGTTCAGTTGCGGGAGTAAGCGCTCACCAAGTGTTGAGTGGGTGGCTAACTTTCGCTTGACAAGGGTCGGTTTACCTGCTCACTACGTTTGTGCGTTTTGTGTTTACGGTTATGCGCTATATACTAAGCATCGTATACATAAATACATTATCTACAAATACATATATCCATAAATACATATGTACAAATAAAGCAAAAAACCGCTTAATCCTTGGAGAGCACACACTCGCCCGGATTTTCTAGAAAAAACTTTACAACTCACTAGCTTTGCGCAATTCGGACTGAGTTAAATGAAGTGAAAATTGTTCGGGTTTTGTGCTTTATACGAGTTTATATGTATGTGCGTGTGGGTGTACTCTTTTTATACTCTCCTTTTTTGAAATTTTCATATTGCTGCAAATCCTCTGTACACAACCGAAAACAACCGCCAGCAGCAGAAATAAAATAAATTTGCACAAGTGCATATAATCTTCGAAAATAATGCTGATAAGTTTAAAAGCCAAATACACACAATATACAATGGTTGACTCGCACATTTTGCAGCACCAATTTCAGTGGACTTTCATTGTAGTAGCGGCAAAACATAGTTTGGGTGACCATAACAAAGGTTTTACAAATGTTTATTGAAGTTATTGGAAAAATATTATATTATTGTGAGAGTGGTTCAATAAGCTACTGTAATACTCTTGCAACATGTTGGATATAGTATATTATATATATAATTTTTCGTTTCAAACAATCTGTACAAACAGTACCTTTAATAAAAAATAGTTCATTACTTATAGTATACTGAACGCTACCACTGAAAATCTCATCAAACTACGGCAGCTATGATAATGTTGTGAGTATAAGGTCCATTGAAGTAATTATGGATCCTCGAACATTAAATATTCCATGTAAAATGTTAGCAGTCAGCCTGGTCTCAGCCTCATTGATACATGACCATGACTATATACCAGTTCTTGTTATAGAATTTGGCGTAAAATGGCAATGGGACCATGAAAAGTAGACTGTTGGATAGACTGAGTCAACGCATTGCATGCCCACAGACTTTTACAGAGTAGAAAGACCCCACATACCTGTACTGTTTGATCATACTACATAGTTCGGCACTCGAAGTTAACCACCTTCAGTACGTTCGCGCAGCCGTCGCACTGGAATCAGCTGTTTATAAATTTGCTGAATGACAGTTCGAAGTACATATTGTTCACAAGTGCACAAAAGCGTTTTGCCAAAAGTGAACACAAAAAAAGTGATCGGCGATGGAATTCAAACGTAATAATGTGATTGCTTTATATTTAGCTGGAAAATCACAGCCAGCACTTGTTCGTGAGCTCAAACACCTTAATGTGAATAAAGTTTTTGTTTATCACACCATGACTTGTTACAATGATACTGGTAGCATCGCAAAACGCCATGGAGGTGGTCATAAAAAGACTGCAACGTCACGTGAGATGGCTCGGAAAGTGAAGAAGCGACTTGAGCGAAATCCACGACGAAGTGCCAATCAAATGGATAAAGAACTAAAAAAAACCCAACCGCAGCATCCGACGCATATTGAAAAATGAGCTAAAGGTCAAGCCTTACAAGTTCCAAAATGCCAATGATCTCACACCGAAGAAGCAACAAGTAAGACTTGAGAGAGCGAGGCAGTTGCTTCGCTTGGCCGAAAGCGGTCAAATTCCGAACATTGTATTTTCTGACGAAAAATTTTTTTCCAATTGAGCAATTCGTAAACTCTCAAAACGATAGGGTTTACTTGACCGACCGTTCATACGAGAATGTAAGTCATCGGTTGGCCACCAGGAGGCAGCACCCGCCACAAATAATGGTTTGGGCCGCTGACACCGTAGATGGGCGCTCTCCAATTGTTTTCATCGAGCCTGGCGTCAAAGTAAATGCGACATATTATCGGGAAAGTGTTCTGAAGGCTGCTTTGAAGCCGTGGGCAAACAAACATTTCGGTCGCAAACCATGGACGTTTCAACAAGACTCAGCACCGTCTCACAAAGCGCGTGTGAACCAAGAATGGCTAAAAAACAACGTTCCGAACTTCATTACATAATGGCTCTCGAATTCACCAGATGCGAATCCAAAGGATTATTCTCTCTGGGCCATTTTGGAGAGCAAAGTCCTAAGTAAAAAATACACCAGTCTCGAGATGCTGAAGAAAGCCATTGTCCGTGAGGGGGCCACAATACCGGCAAGTCACATTCGGGCAGCTTGCGATTCGTTTTTTGACCGTCTCAAGGCCATAGTTAAGGCAAGAGGTGGTCATATCAAGCAAAAGTGAATTGGTCCTAAATCTATGATTATTTTCACACATTTTGTACTTTAAAATAAATAAAAATAATTTTCCAAACCGAATTTATGGCTTTTTTAATTGGTTACACTTCGACCCTGTAATATTACTTTCCACATAGAATGCAATGGCGACATGTTTCTGCAGCATCTTCTTCCATGAACATTATACCACTGTGGGTAAAAAATAGTCTGACTTTTTAATTAAATTCCATTTCATTCCTCATTCGAAATATTTTTTTCTTGGTTGGTACAAGTATGACTGTCAATGACATCTGTGCTAAATGTCAGATCAAACTAATCATTAGAGTTTAGTATATGTATGCTTGTCCTTCTGAAGTATATAAAGTGCAGTGACAACCATTTTGGAAGATCATTTGGGCTTAAGAAAAGTGAAAGCACGATTGGTTCCAAAATCACTCAATTTGTTCGGAAAACAGCGTCGCGTTAACTTCTATGAAACAATGACAATGCTTTCCGACTATCAGGATGCCATGAAACGTATTATTACTGGCGATGAGTCTTGGATTTGTGCTTCGACCCGGAAAAAGACAATCAATCGGCCGAATACCGCGGCCAAAATGATTCGAAACTGAAAAAAAACACGCCAAAGCTGGTCAAAAATCAAGGTTATGTTGACAGTTTTCCTCAATTACCGAGGTGGATGCACTCCGAATTCCTTCCGACCGGCCAAACTGTCAACCACGAGGACTATTTAAGTGTTATGCGTCATATACGCAAATCTATTCATAAAAAGAGCCCGGAATTATAGGCCGACAACTCTTGGTTTTTGCACCACGATCATGCAACGTCGCATATTTTATTGACTCTTCATGAGTTTTTCGCCAAATTTTCAACCGACATACAGTCCCGCAACCACCATATTCGCTTGATTTAACTCCGATTGAATTCTAACTTCCTTCAGCAAACTCAAACGACCGCTCCGGGGAAACCGTTTTGAGGCAATTGTAGACATTAAACGTGAATTGCTAAGCACTTTGATAGGTAGTCTAGAAAACAACTGTTTCGAGGATTGGAAAAAACGTTGGTACAGGTGTATTGGAGCCACAGGTGATTACTTTGAGAGGGACGACATGGATTTTGAAGAATAAATTAAGAATTTTAAAATTATAAATAGAGTCTGACTACTTATTGCTCATTCAAATTTGATCGAAAGAGACTTTGGAACTGCTTCTTAGAATAGTAACTGCATTTTCTCGCTGATGTTATAATTTAGGAGATGTAAGTATAGTGGTAAATATATTGTTAAAAACTTTTAGGAAAACCACTTACCCAAATATTTTTTCATATCAGTGATTTGTTATTTCAATGTGAGAAGAGTCAGAGTGCATTTTATAACGATTAGTTGGCAACACGAAAGTATATTTTGCTTTGACCGATGTCTGAAAGAGAAGAGAATAAAGTGTGTTACAAAAACAAATAAATACATAAATATATAAAAATGGTTCGAAATACAAGTTATACAAAATATATATTAAAGAGGTAATCTAGTCTAGATTGCTAGGAAAAAAATCAGGATTTTATTATCTCGTTATTAATTCTAAGAGCACTACAGAGCAAAATAACTTAATAAATTTTCATAAAGTTAAGCGTGCCAAATATTACTGAGCAAGTCTTATTTACTAGGAGAAACAAAATATCTAATGTTACTAAGTTGGAAGACTCTATTCTTCAACTTGGTGCGAGGATGCAGTGGGATCATTATAGGAATCTCTTAGAAGTGAAATAACGAGAACAGAGTGAGGAAAGCATCGCTCAACTTTCACTGTTTAGAGGAGCAATTGGGAAGAAGTGCGGCCTCTCACCAGAGGTGGTGTTCTGGCGCTTTGAAATCACAGTTAAAGTAATAAGATTTTATGGGGTTGTTATATGAAGGAGTTCGCTCGAACAACCCACACAGTTAAGCAGCTGGTGCATGTTCAAAGAACGGCCCTCATAGACATAGCTTAGAGATGCTTTGCGGTGGATCTATAAATACAAAATTTAGCATCTTTCATTATAATGATGATAAATTTTAGTTAAATTTAAATGACAAGTCATTTAATTAGCAATAAAACATTATTATCTACTACTCCTCAGGGTGCCACGCATAATTCAAGTATAAACAACAGAAAACATAGCATCATATAACAAAAACTCTCCGTAGTTTAAAAAAGGGCACCTAAATGTAGAAAAACCAAATTTTTTTTTATATATTTTTTTTACCCTAACCAAGTGTCAAAACTAAGCCGCTTGTGCTATGCAATACTTTTTAGAAAAAGCAGCAACCTTTTCACTATTTCCTGTGTTATACAAAAACCATGACCGGTCAATTGTCAATAATCGCCTCCTTGCAGGCAGCCACTCACTTTGCATTCCTCCCTCCCATATACATTTGTATCGCGAGTTGTTACCCACAAAAACAAAAATAATTTTTGTTATTGACGAATGAGAAAAACATGTCTTTTATTAAGTTGTTATGCTGCCTGTCGCCGCACCAGTTGTGGGAATAATAACGAAGTGAAACGACACAACAAAGTCAACAGCTGCAGCAAATATTGAAAGCGCTTCATGCCACTGCGAGAGAGTGAGCATTTAAAAAAGTATCGAAAAATGAAATAAAATCTTATCTGTTTTGCTACTTCACTGAGAATGCGCTCATGCACTCAGCAATAGCTCGTTAGTTGTGTGTGGATGTTTGCATTCATGGCCCCGCATACATTTACTATTTTTTCACATTTACAATCAATGGCAGCGCGCATTTAAATGTTACGTATACGCCATGTGCGCCATGAAGGTATCGACAGCAAGCATTGAATTGTCGAATTTGCAAATCGATGCAATATTTTGATTGGAGCGCGAAAACAAAAGCAATATGAATAAAGCTAAAAGTGCAAATATTTATAAATAACTGTATTTTGGGTGCAATGCTGAATGGCGGACCAAAATATATAGCATGTGTAGCAATTGAGCGAATTACTCTTAAAATTTCACATGACAGAATTTTTTTTTCTACAAATATTGTGAATAATTTTTTAGTACTTGGTGTGAAGGAGTTGCCAGATGATGAAAAATTTACATAAAAAAAAAAATATAATAACAATAATAAATAATTGAAATTTTCGACTAATTTATCATAACTGGGTTATATAGCATAAAAAAAAGTTGCCACTTAATGCAAATTTTACAGCAATTTCTCACAACAATAACATAAAAAGATTGCCATATGATGAAAATTGTACCGCCAAAATTAATAAAAATAATTTCAGTATTTATTAATTTCTCACTACTGGCTTAAATAAGATAAAAGGGTTGCCATATGATGAAAATTGTTGTGCCAAAATTAATGAAAATAATTGAAGTATATATTTATTTCTCAGATAGAAAGGATCCCATATGAAAATTTTAAGTGAAGAATTAAAAAAATATTTATTCAAATATTGTAATAATTTTACGTTTCTGGCTTAAACAAGATAAAATGTTACCACATGATGGAAATTTTATTGAAAAAAAATTTATAAAAGTTATAGGAAGACTTTAGTACTATTTTAACTGGTCTAAAAAAGGTGTATGTCTAAAATTTATTTAAGAAAATTTAAAGAAAAGAGTTGCCAACTGTTTGGCAATTTTAAAATTCACTTGTTAGAATTAAAAAAAGAAAACATATTTAAATTGTTAATAATATATATTGAAATTTTAAAATATCAATAATTATTCGCAAATATTTTTAAGAAGCGTTGCCACTTGAACTAAAAAAATTATTAATACAATAAACGTATGAATAAATATAATAACAACAACAATTTCATTGGTGAAAATTTAGTAATTTAAGGCAAAATTTTTTTTGATGTTGCCACCTATTTGAAAAAAATTTAGTTCAATAAGCATATGAATAAACTTGTATGTAATAACTATTACCATTTTATTAACAAAAATTCGGTAATTTAAGGTACACAATTTTTTTTGATGTTGCCACCTATGTATGTATATAAAATTGTAGTTCAATAAATTTTATAAAATAAATCGAAATACAACACAAATAACAATCGAAACATATTTGTGTAGGATTTGCACTGAACTATATTTAAGAAGAAATTGTGTGGGTAAATGCTCAACGGTATAAGAATGTCAATTATGGAAAATAGTAGTTTTTAATGAGCGTTGCCAGCTGTTCAAAATATTTTATCAAACTGATTTCAAAAATAAAAAGGTATAAGCAATAAATATAACAAGTTAGTGAGAGTTTAAAAAAAATATTTCTGAAGCGGGTTGCCATCTATTTAAATAATTTAATTCACATAATTAACAATTTTGAAAACTATAATAATGAACAATAAATCAAGCCAATTAATAAGAGGTTCCTAAAAAAATATTAATTAAAAGCGTTGCCACTTATGTATTTTTAAATAATTTAATTCACACAATTAACAATTTTGAAAAATATTATAATCAAGCTAGTTAATAAGAAGTTCCTAAAAAATATTTTTGAAAAGCGTTGCCACCTATTTAAATAACATAATTCACATAATTAACAAAGCTACAATGTGAGTATTAAAGTGATTTCCTTGAAAAAGTAATTCCGAAATATATTATTTTTTGTAGGGTTGCCACCTGTTAACCTTTTCAACTCAATAACATTAAAAAATCAGTGGTATTAAAATAGAATTATCCAACTAAAGAAGCTTGAGAAGACTTATAATTGAAAATAATATTACGGAGGGTTCATTTAGCCACTTCCGTCTGTCTGTCCGCCTGTATATACCCTAACTAGTCTTTCCAGTTTGGAGGTATTGATCTGAAATTATGCAGACGTGCTTTTCTCCGAAAACACTACTCATTTGTCGGAATCGCCGATATTGGACCACAATACATACAAACTGAGCGATCAAAATGAAGTTATTGTATGGAAAAATTTTATATTAAACAAGATATCTTCACGAAATTTGGTATGGACTATTTTCCAAGGCCAGTCGATAATCCTTGCAGATATTACCTGAATCGAACTACTACAGCTTATAGCTGTCATATAAACTGGCCAATCAAAACGAATCGCTTATACCGAAACCTTCTAATTTGACAAGATATCTTCACGAGATTTGGCACACATTATTGCTCAAAAACAGTGCTACAAGCTCCGTACAAATTGTTGAAATCGGATGACTATAGCATATAGCCGCCATATAAACTGATCGATAAATATGAAGTCTTTGTACGGAAAACTTTTATATTTGACGAGATATCTTTACGAAATTTGGCACGGGTTATTATTCAAAGCAACGCTACAATCTCCGAACAAATTCTTCAGATCGTACGACTATAGCATATAGCCGCCATATAAACTGATCGATACAAATTAAGTCTTTGTACGGAAAACTTTTATATTTGACGAGATATCTTCATGAAATTAAGCTTAGGCTATAGTGAAATGCAACAGTACAATATCCGGACGTATTGTGCGAATCAAAATGCTATAGCATATAGCTGTCATACAAAGCGACCATTAAAAGTCAAACCGAAATCTTGTTATACTTCTTTTTATACTACCATTACTCTATTATATATTTTCATATAACTGGCGTTCTAATACGAGAATTAATATAACTTATATTCAAAGTTCACATCTCAATACCACATTTTGTTGTAATTATAGCAGACTTCTCTTCTCTCTTAAAATAATACTGCAAACCATAAAGTAATTACTCAAGCGAGAAATATACTTACATATATTTCGGCCGCAAAAATATTTGTATTTTTCTAACCCCGATCACATTTGTTATTTAACACTTTGCCAATTCTATGCCAGCACTCAACATAAATCAAAAAAGCAAGCAAAAGAGAAAAGGGAAAAGGGAAAATTGTGACAGAACTCGACAACTTAATGAGCGGGCGAGTAATAAGGAAAGCGCATAACGGAAAATATGTATTTTCCACGCCACAAACAAAATGAAATAGCGGAAAAACAATAAACTTGAGCCAGCTGTCGGATAGCAAGTCAACAACCGTTACTGTCGCTGCTGCTACGGCTCCTCTACGCTGCCACAGCTCCTAACGCCAGCCAGCATCCGTTCAGTTCATCTATCAGCGGCAATGACAGGCACGCCACATTGACGCGACGCTCGGTGCATTCAATCGTGTCGCTGACAGACAGATAGACCGACAGGCAGACGTACGGACAGACCGGCAGATAGACGAACAGTTAGCTCTGTCTAAGCAGCTGACTCGCACACTCACTGTCGGTTTGTTGGTCGCCTCTGCTTTACTCTGCGCATCTGTTAGTGTGTTTGTTTGGTAGTTGGCAGTCATTTTGCTTTTTCTTCTCCTTTTGGTTTGTTGATTTAATTCGCCTTATTCGCTTGTGTTCTTTTTTCGTTACTTTTCTGTTTTTTTTTTTTTTGTTTTTTGTATCTCTTACTAATATTTTGTTTCATTTCTTGTTTTCTCTACTTACTAGTAGCCTTGAGCTTCTCCTATTTAACGTAAGCTTCCATATTTGTGGAGTAGCTTTATCCTTTTCGTTTACGTACAAGTTGAAGTTACTGTCCTTGCATTGTTTGTAAGTGTTGTTGTTTCTCATTGGAGTATGCTCTTCGTCCACTCGTCCGTAAAATATCTTCTTATCATCGTGTTTCATATTATCTGCCACTGGGCGGCATGTCCTTTTCGCTGTTTCCATAACAGACTCCAACAAGATTTATACCCCTTCGCAACAGCAGTGTGTATTCACTCCAACCACTCACCGTTATTTTCATATTTCTCAGACACACATTTAACCAGGACCGTTAGAGTGTCCTGTATATGAATTGTAACAACTTTTGTATAAATAATATAATACATATGTATATAGTTTCTAAAGCATACTAATATCCGGTTTCGGTTATCATGATTGTTTTCGTAGTCGCATCTGTTCAACTGTTTTGTTTATTTGTATTGTTATTATAGTTGCTCTGCGTTGTTGTTGTTATTTTGTGTATTATCTCAATTTGCTGCATTACAATACCGTTAACTGTGATTAGTCACATGTGTGTATATGTTTGTACTTGAATTTCGTCTTGTCATGCAAAGTGCTGGCAGTGATCACTCCGCCCCACAACCAAGCATATTGGCTGATGAATTCAGTAATTTTGACATCTCCAGGGGCAGCAAACACAAAACACTCGTCAGTTTCCAACAAATACACGACTGCATATTATCTCATTTGAGCAGAATTGCTCGTTCGTTTGTAGTGTAGGAAATTCGCCTACATTTATGAGCAAATTCTGTCCTATAGTTCATACCCTGTAGGAAAATTTTTAAATTAAAGCAAATTATTTGAAGGCTGTGAGCTAAAAACAATTTCAGGAACTTTCAGTTTCGA